>NC_136502.1:44204311-44414311 GCF_053919585.1 Euprymna scolopes | reverse complement strand
TTTAGTACTGGCCAAACTCAATGTCATTTAACTTCGGCGATCTATGGAAATTAGTGTGTAAACGTGATTACGTTGTTGTATATATTAAGTATATTTCGCAATAAACTGACACATAATTATCCATTACTTAGCCAATGAAACAGTTTTATACCAATTAGAAAGTCGTCATCATCATCAGATTTAGTTTAGTTTTTGTTTTTTTTATGCTGGCATGTGTTGGACAGCTTTTATGGACGGATTCAATTTTCAGTCAAGGACAGACAGCAATCATCAAACTAAATGAGAAATTTGGGTTCATTTTTCGTACTAACAGCGAGGTCAAAACACCTTAGTTCAAGTCAACATAACAGCAACACCCTATTTGTTTTATATGATCACAATAGTAACGTCAGCTCATTTGCATATTGTTGCACAAAAACACACTTTATTAATTAATTCATCATCATCATCATTCAATTTTAATGTTTGTTTTACATGCTGGCATGAGTCGGATAGAAACTGATTTTCAAACTAATCTATCTCTGGCCAGGTCTTTATCCTTCTTTACATCAAGTGCTTATTTTGTCTTATTTCTGAAATTCTATGAGCAATATTTCTGTCAAAGGAGGAAGAATTGCTGTTTTCTGGGTTGGAATCTATCCATATAACATTTATCATTGGTAGTTTTTGGATCTTGAAGTAGGTTTTTTTTTTTTTTTTAGCTCCTTTACATCAAGTGGCATCATGCAAAAATTAAAAACACAAGTTCATCTTTTCTCTCATGTTTTCCTTGGGTTTCCTCTGTGAGCCGACCATGTTACTTCAACTGCTCTACATCTACTACCCCCAAAACTTTCATTCATTCCTCCAATGTGATCATACCAACAAAACTCTGCACACATCTCTATATACTGTCCAGATTTAATATTTCTCAGACGTCATCAGATCTAAGCTGAAAATCCAGATTAATGAGATTGGTGATGAACAATGTTAAGAGAGGATTGGAAATTATGGATGATGGTCAGAATTTTATTATTTGAGTGGACAGCTTACTTATAACTATGTTGTAATCAGCTGGGAAGCAACCCGGTGGTATTGTTTTCCACAGAAAGAAACTTTGTTCATGGTATTCAGTTTAGCTTTAAGTATATAGATGAAGCAAAATTCCTTACAGTGGTTATAGCTTGACAAGATATTGCTATGAATGTTTTACAAATTGGGCTATAAAGGTGCTAAGCAACAATAAGCCACAGGTTTTGGGGGGAAGGGGCAGGTAATTCAGATTAAATTAATAAAAAATATTTATCATAAAAGGCAACAAAATTACGACGCTGGCTCTATTCCCAAATTTTGTCGTGGCAGTTTAAAGGATTCAAAAATTATTTTTGAATCAATACAAATAAAAATTATGTTCCTATTTAATTACTTCCCTTTGTGAAGAAAGTTAGGCACAAGGCCAAGATGAAGGTACAGAACAGTTAACAAGGCCACTTCCCCTGCTCAAGTTAAGAATGGGTTTCTAAATAACATTTAGATAGAAAACCATTCTTAACATGGGGAAGTGGGAGGGCTTTGTTAACTATTTTGTACTTTCCCCCAAGGTCGTTTTTTTTATTTTATGTGGAGATATCTCTAAAAAAAAGAGCATTCTGGATGAGATGGGACAAGAATTTCAAAAATATTCTAGTCAGAATAGATATTACACTCTGATCCTAGCTAGAAGGACAGAAAAACACAAGTCCCTATTTACTTGCTTCCCCAGAAGAGTAGAGTTAAAACAAAATCAGTTTTTATGGTGAGAATATTCAGCCTGCTGTAAAAAAAAAAAAGGTGGGGGTACTTTAGATTGGGAGAAAAATAAATTTTGTCTCAGTCTAGAAGGATCTCTCCTTCACTGATTGAGGACAGAAAAGATTGAGTTTGGGTATAGAACAGATACTACACTTTGTTCCTAGCCAAAACACAGCCATTTCTACAGCTCTTGCTTCTCTTATTTTATGTTTTAGTTCTCACATTCCATGAGCGATGTTTCTGACAAAGAGGTAAGAATTGCTGTTTTCTGGGTTGGAATTTATCAAACACTTTGTTGACTAGTTTTTGGTCTTGAACTAATATATTTCATTAACTTGTTAGATCAAGTAGCTTCACACCTTGTCTGGAACGATTTCCATAAAAAGAAATAAATTTAGATTAGAAACATTGTGATCCTTTGGAATTTGAAAGTAATTTTGAAGCCTTTAAACTGGCTGGAATTTAGAAACTTAAAAGATGTTATGGTTCATTTATGCTTTTCAATAGCACACAGAAAGTTATGAACGAAAAAAAAAAAGAGTAAATTTGTAGATTAATACTATCAGCTAAAGTCACTCCCATCCACCAAAAACGAGATTCTACTTTTTTTAGACGATTGTGTGTGAACAACCTGAAAAACTTAGCGGAAAGAAGAAATTTTTTTTTTTCATATTTAAAGTGAAGGATCAGTTTCGTATATAAATTTAATGCAAAATGCTCCACCATTTCTGGGCCATTCTAGCGTTCTACGACAACCATTAAAAATGCTATGGGAGATTAATTTTTTTTTTTTTTTTTTTTTTTTTTGAAGAGGGAGGAGGCTAATTTCTTGGCAATTACGCATGGTTTTACAACCTTGACAGTTGGATTGAAAGTTAATGGTAAAAAAGAAAAGTTATCCTTAAAAATTTATAATGGCCTGAAAATGGAGGATCATTTTATGCTAAATTTATGTGTGTTCAAAACCGATCCCCAGTCTAAAATTCTAAAAAAATTGTTCTTTAAGTTTCATTTTATCTTCTTTTCACCAAGTTTTTCAAGCTGTTCACATGTAATCATCTAAAAACAAAAAAATTTAAAAAAAAAAAAAAAAAAAGTAGAATCTTTTTTTGCGGGGAGGGGTAGTGGAGGGTGTTAACCTACAAATTTACCTTAATAGATTTAGATTGCTTACATCGTGATCTTTTGGAATTCGAATGTAATTTTAAAGCCTTTAAACTGACGATTTAGAAAAAGCATTTAATCCGGCTGGATTTATATAAGCTTAAAAACGTTTCGTTTCTATTTCTGAAAATAGACAGGAATTTCTAACAACACAAGCAAACGAAAAAACAACAAGAACTACTTTTAAAAAAATGAACAAAGAAAAACTTGTTTTTTTTTTTTTTATGGATCATTGTAATATATTCCAACAAAAGAAAACAAACATACCATTAATTAGAGTCTACCAAAGCGATGTTAAGTTGACTGACAAGCTTACGAGCGTATAGACTAGCTCGGATTAAAAACGAGGGTCTCTTGTAGCCGCAAGGTGATTGAAATTGTGGTACAGAGCCTCACCGACGCAGTATCGTTCGTCATTCACTAATTTGTATCCCCCCCCCCCTCTCTCTCTCTCGCTTGCGAAGAGGAATGGTCGGAGGGTGTGTAGTCATGTTAAACGCATGCACGTTACAATGGACACATCTCGTCGATTTCTTCACAGAAGATCGAGATTTTATTCTTTTATTTTTTATCTCATTCATTTCTTTGTTTATTCTTAATTAAATACAGATGGACATAAAGACAACAGAGGGCAGTTATTAAGCATTAATGAACGAAACATAATTCAGCATGTTAAAAGACAAAAGAAATAGCTTGAAATTCCAACCAGCGCGTAATCGACACAATTAAACGGGAATGCATTTCTACAACACGCAAGACGGGATGAATGAATGGCGATGGTAGTAAAAAGGGGGTGGGGTGCAGGTGCGCGATCGAAGATGAGGAGGGGGAGGAGGGGGTCTTCGACATTACAAATTGGCACAAAAATCGCAATTTATTATCTATAGACTAAAAAAACTTTTTCTTTTGTTTATAATAACAATAACAGATTTGAAAATACGTAAATCTAAAGAAAATGTCATTTTAACATTTTTTTTCTATGTTCGTGTGGTATTATTGTAAATTAAAGCCATCTGCTGAATCCCCCAATAAGATTCTACCTTTTTAGGCGATTACGTGATCACCCTGAAAAAAAAAAAAAAAAAATTGGCGGAAGAAAGCAAAAAGAACTTAGAATTTAAAGTGGAGAATCAGTTTTAAATATGAATTTAACATAAAATGGTCCCCTACTTCAGAACTATTGTAGCGTTTTAGGGGATTTAACCATTTTTTTTTTTTTTTTGCACTATGGGAGATAAATGTTGCAGTTGTTGCACTCTGCGTGTGTGTGTGGGGGGGGTCTGCGTTTTTCAGGCAATCACTCCTACCTCCTCATTGACAACTGGAAAAATAATCGCTGATAAATTACTACATAACATTTAAAAAATCGCTCCCTGACTAATTCCGTACTTGTTGATTCTTTTGCTAGTGTATATATATATATATATATATATATATATAAAGTACCTATATTTTGTCAAACAATAGTGAAAAAGAATATGCCAGCTTTGTGAGTGTGTCTTGTGTAGTTTTTAATCAAGATTTTATTTATATAATAAGAAATTGCATAGTTTGGAGACAGAGTTTTTTTAATTGTTCTAATTAGTTGTACCTATTTACTATGCCTCCCCACGGGACAGAGTTAGACACTAGGGTCGTTTTTTAACGTGGAGAAAAGGTACAAAAATAAAAATTGTCTCAATCGTGAAGGATTTCTCCTCCACCGAAAGAGAACAAGAAATAGAAATGAGCACCTGAAGAACAGATAATACACTTTGATCTTGTCCCGAAGGCCATTACATCTTGCTTAATATTACACACACTTATTTTATATGTCGACTATTACTCTCTTTCTCTATTATTAACAATGGAAGATAATAAAAAAGACCAGAAGACTGAAATTGAAGATGAAATAAAGAAATAGGAATATCACTCGTAACTGAAGGGAGAAAGGGTACATAGCGAGCAGAATGAAAATTATTTCAGATTTTGTCATTGTCTTTGCAAACTCACTTTTTCAAACAATCTCAGCTAAGCTCAATCTGTGATCCAACGGGTCACATTTTTTTTTTTTTTTTTTTAGTTTTACACAAAAAGTCAAGTTAACGCTTCTGTATATCATTCTCTTGCTTTTTTTGACACAAAATTGTAAAAAGGTAATACAATTTTTTTTTTTTTTTTTTAAATCATTACAGTAGAACCCCGGGATACGGTGGCCCTAGTACACGTGTTTTTAAGTTACGATGTGGAAGACGATGTTTTTTCCGGCCCCTGGTTACGGTATTATTTATAATGTTATTTGATTATATGCATGTGTATGTACTGTATTTCGTTAATAATTTTCAATGCCGTATCTCGGGGTTCCACTGTAGTTCTATTATAAAATAATCATTATCCATTTTATAATAAAGACCAGTGTGTGTGTGTGTGTGTAACTGATGGGACGATTCCAATATCCCCCCCCGCCTCCGATTCCGATTTTTTTATAAACGTCTAAATATTTAACTATAGAGTTGTTATTTTTTCTCCCCGATTACCACAAAAACACATGTTAAATGTGCACATATTCTCTCAAATGTAAAAAATACACTTGTGAGGCGGAGGCGGTAGGTGTATCAGAATTTTTGTAGGAATTTTTGACACCCCTAACACGAAACTGCGAATAAAATATAAAAAAACTCGTAATTTCTCTTTTAAAAGTGGGTTGTTTATTTTCTTTATGGATTATACTTCCAAAATAAACTATTAAAGTTGTTTTAAAAGTAATAGAAATTTTTTCTTTTTTTTTTTTTTAAACAGTAATGAATTTTACGAACTCAATATTTTAAAATTTTTAAACTTCAAAAATCTATCAAAATTTTTCTATTGATTCTATTTTTACGATATTTTCAGGATCAATGTGAAATTTCATGCTCTTTCCAATAAACCGAATATATTTCAGACAAACGGTTTTTTTTTAATTCACGCCCCCCCCCCATTTTCAAGTGTCTATTAAAAAGTAGATAATTTAATCACCAAAGTGTTATGTATCACAAATTAAAGAAAAAAGGTCAAATAATATATTCAAATTAAAAAAAAAAAAAATAGTGTTTTTTAGAAATTTACCTGTAAAGTTCGAAGTTTAAAACTTTTTTTTTTAATCACGTTGTTTGTTTTTTCTTTTGTTTTTTTTTTAATGAAACCTTGGTCCTTGCTCCTTTAATTGAAAAAAAAAAAATTAGGGCTTGAATTACATTTTTCGAGTAGTTATAAGCTTGGAAAGACAAGGGGTCGAATAATTCACGCCTCCCATTTTGAAATGTCTATTAAAAAGTAAATAATTAATTTACTCACCAAAGTGTTATATATCACAAATTGAAGAGAAAAGGTCAATAAATAATATATTCAAATTTAAAACAAAAAAAAGTAGTGTTTTTTAGAAATTTACCTATAAAATCCGAAGTTTAAAACCTTTTTAAAAAAAAAACAAAAAAAAAAAAAACACGTTGTTTGCGTGTTTTTTTTTTTTTTTTTTTTTTTTTTAATGAAACCTTGGTCCTTGCTCCTTTAATTGAAAAAAAAAATTAGGGCTTGAATTACATTTTTCGAGGAGTTCTAAGCTTGGAAAGATGGGGTGGAATTATTCACTATTTTTAACGAAATTTCTGACACACCTAGTAAGGCGGTGATCTATAGATTTTAGTTTTAGTGATACTTTAAAAATCAATAAATATTAGTTTTTCTTTACTACCAGTAGTGGAATATTTTGCTTTAAACAAAACCAAATAAAAAAGACAATTGAAAGAATCATTTTTGGCATCGAAAAATAGACACAAATTTTTCCAATTCCGATAACCCCCAAAATTTTTATTTTTCCGATTCCTGATGCCAATTAATCATCCTAACTTTTAAAAAATTATATATATATATATATATATATATTATATATATATATATATATTATATATATATATATATATATATATATAAATAAACCTTTTGATAGTATAGTATCTATACTTTTAATGTATTTATTAAAATGTTTTTTTAATTGCCAGATCTATTTAAGCTCAATGAAAATAGATTGCACTTTCAGAGCCATTTGTAAACAATTCAAATACCACAAGTATATTTATAGAACATTCATATCATTTTATTTGATACATGGTACGTCTTACATGTGTTTTGTTGAATGGTATACAAAACAACTCATCAGAGACCCACATAAATGCATAAAAATATTTTTTTTTAGAAATGGACCAAAAATGAAAAAGAAAAGGGAATTCTTTTAAAGTAAGTACGTGCAAAATGATTAGCCGATGCTCAAAATGTACAAACATTCTCACTCCTCCCTTTACTTAAAAATTCACCAAAAATCATGAAATTAATCAATTTTAATGAATGTTTCACTATTTGTTAAATAATGATCAGGGAATATAATGAACCCATTATTTTTACTTGAATCTTAGTGGAAATGTATTATTTTCTTTAAAAAAAAAAAAAAAAAAAAAAAAATACCTTTAAAAGTTATAGTAAAAAAAAAAAAAAAAAAAATATATGAATTTTTGCTTTTTTTTATGAAAATGAAGCATCGTAAATTGTAACAATAAAAAATAAAAAAATAATTTTTTCAGGAACATTATGACAAAGCCCCTAAAGTCCGTATCTTTGAATTTGATATAACTCGAAGAAAAATTAATTGCTCGAGCTACTAGTATTATCATTGAATACAGCATTCTTTATTTAATATTTTCACACATAAAAATTATAATTGCAAAAAAAGTCTTTTTTTGTTTTTAGATTACATGTTTTGTGTAATTTTTATATATAAAATTCTAATATTACTTGCTTGAATGAATGCGAAACTTTCAGCGTAACATAATTTTTATATAATCTTGAAAAATAAAAAAAAAATTTATTTAAAAGCAGGAACACAGAAAAATAATTAAATTAAAAAAAATAAAAAATTATACAAACGTTCACGATAGAAATGTACAAATGCACAGCTTGGCAAAAGAAAACCAGCATTCCCTACCTCCCTCCAAGTACCTAACGTCATTTTCAGACAATCTTTTGACTTTCTATAATTTTGGGCTTATGTAGAATCCATGTTGAGTCATTTTGTTTTATTTTGATTGAGCGAAGCCAGAATCTCTCGCTTTTGAGGGCTAATTAAGCTGCTTTTTTTTTTTTTTAACAAAGTGTTTTTTTTTTTATTTAATTCAATATCTTAGGATTTTACTAATTATCTTTGTAATAGACCCAGAAAACTAATATTTATTTTTCAAGGGATCTTTACAACAAATTTATTTAAATTCAAAATTTATCTGAACTTGTCAGTTTCCGAATGTCACTGAAAATATTTTTTATTATAACTTTTTTTTTCACGTATACAAATATTTTATTTTATTTTTTAAAAATTAACTTTAGCCTTTAATCTTTCAAATACAATAAAATAGTAGTCGGCAACCTACAACAAAGTTATGATACACCGACTTTCAAACTATGTCCCTCTATCTTTTTTAGATGGTTCCAGAAAGAAACCACACGAACACGAACATTATATATATATATATCCATCACAAAGGCACAAAGGTTAGCTAGTAAAAAACTACCTGATGAATCTATTTCAAGTATTTACAAGAATTGAAAAAGCAAATAGCAAGTCAGACAAAATCCCCGACTTCAATTTATTTCCACAATGAGTTTTTTTTTTCTGCTTTCTAGACAGATTTATATAAAGTTTAATTTTTTTAATTTTTAATGTTTAAAACTTTCCAGTTTGAGACGCCTTGTCTTTTTTTAGCTTTACTGATTCAGACATCATTTTACATGAATATTTGTGCAAACACTGCTGAAGGATATTGGTTTTCATCATTTTTTCTAATAGTAATCAACATTTTACACAGGGTGAAAAAAAAAAAAATCATTCGTTGACTAAGTTATATTTTTAGCCCTGAAATACAATTGTTGTAATTATTGACCTTTTAAAGTCTTGAAACTGTAAACTTTAGTTCAATGGTTTAGTAATCGCTGGCGGTCATTTTTTGCAGCAAAAATAAACTGATTTTTTTATTTTTTATTTTTAGTAATAAAAAGGTTTTTGATAAAATTTAACCTCCTTAAAAGTAAAGACGAAGATGTTAAAAAATAAATAATCGATAATTGAATAAGTATAGCTTTATTTTTTTTATAATAAAAATGAAACAATCGCTTTTTATTTATAGACTTTAACAAAACGAATTTAATGTGTGAACGAAGAAATGTTATATTTGAAGTGTGCGAAAAGTCGAAATGGTTTTTTAATGTCGGTAATGGGTAATTCTTTTTTGGCATGCCAGCTCGCCAAATTTCATTCTGTCATAAAAACTTTCTACAGAAAAAAAACAAACTTATTTTTACATTTTTATCTCGCAAATAAACATATATATTAAAAACCGCGTTTATTATTTTAAAAACCCAACAACAAGAGTTGAAGCCAATGTTTTCGGTTACAAAACAAAACTAATTTTTTTGATAAATCTCTGTTTGGTGTACTGATGAATTATTTTTTCTAAAGAATAAAATTGAATAAAGTTTATTTTTACAAGAATCTTTAGACATTTATCTAGCGAATAAGCATAAAAATATATAGGAAAAACCGCGTTTATTATTTAAAAAAAAAAAAAAAAAAAAAAAAAAAAAAAATCAAAATTATGCAGTTTTGTCAGTTTTGTTAAAGAAAAAAAAAAAAAGAAGTGAACTTCATACCTGGTGCATAATTTTGATTTTTTAAAAATAATAAACGCGGTTTTTTGTATACATTTTTATGCTTATTCGCTAGGTAAATGTCTAAACATTCTTGTAAAAATAAACTTTATTGAATTTTATTCCTTAGAAAAAATAATTCAGTGGTACGCCACACAGAAATTTAGCCAAAAAAATTTGTTTTGTTTTACAATCGAAAACATTGACTTCAACTCTGTTGTTGGATTTTAAAAATAATAAACGCGGTTTTTAATATATAATTTTATGTTTAATAAGATTTTTTGTTTTTTTTTTTCTATAGAAAGTTGTTTTTATGACGGAATGAAATTTAGCACGTGGCATGCTTTTTGGCGAGCTGGTGTGCCAAAAAAGAATTACTGGTCTGTAATGAAACCAGAATCAATTGTAAGCTTTGCAGCCTTTTTTTATTTCATCAAAAAAGTTGAATGTATTTTTGGTAAATATGAAGAATCACTCCACCCCCGAGAATTCCTTTAAAATTACCATTTTTATGGGTTTTCGGGGGCGCTGTGCTGTGAAATATTAAACGGTCTTCAGCCTGCTCAGTTAATGTTGATGCGTTACTTACATTAAAATGGTTAATTAAACTGTAGAAGCACCTGTTACAAAACTATACAAGTTCTATAATTGAATACCCCGTCCAAAAAAAAGAACGAAAAACATAACCCCCCCCCCCAAAAAAAGGTGGCCATAAAGTGGATGAATTTCTTCATATCTTGGAAACTACTTGTTTCCTGGAATTTTAAACGTTAGTAGTAATTTTTAAGGATTTTCCAAGGGTAAAAAGAAAGTCTCCCCTCCCTCGGGGGGGGGGGGGAGAAGGAAATGGTGGCCACAAAGTGGGTGATCATTTTACGTTAAATTATTATAGAAAAGTGATCCCCTACTTTTTTAAACTAACTTTTCTTCATATCTTGGAAACTACTTATTTGCCGTAATTTTAAACGTTATTTTCATTTTCTAGCGCCCCCTAAAACCTATAAAAGTGGTAATTTTAAAGGAATTTTCGAGGGTGAAGTGATCCTTCATATTTACCGTATTTTTTTTATACACATAGTACGACTTTGGTTAAGAGTCGTGCTTCTTTGTTTACAAAGGCAGGTGCTTGTACACTTATTGAACCGCACTACTCTTAAATAGTATTTTCAAGTTAAATTAAAGTTTTGCGATATCTTCTTTTTTTTTTATTAAATTGTTAGGTGAAAGCACAGAATGGCTTTCTAAATAATGTTATTATTTCAGCACGGTTCAATAAGTGCAACAGTATCCACAGCCATTCGGTGGAAGTGACGTCAGACAAATCTTTAGGTACGCATGATCAACACTATATAATCACGGCCACCGAGATATAGAAGACCTGTTAACTGAAAAATGCCTGCAGGCAATGTAGGTAAGATTAGGCGAACTGTTACTGTTGATACTATATGACGGCATTTTTAAAAAGAGCATTAAAACATGTTAAAAAAGAAAAGAAAGGAACCCAATTCGATTAATAATGAAACTGAACTTTATTCAATATAAAATATAAATCTTATCTATGTAAAATTAAGTAATTTTAAAGCAATATACAATCTAATACTGATAAAATTGAATTATGAATTTAGGGAACAAAAAATTAAAGAAACATAAAACACAGTTCTTGGCCTTCGGGACAAGATCACAGTGGAGTATCTGTTCTGATGCTACAATTCACCTTTTGTTCTCGGCCGGCGGAGGAGAAATCCTTTATGACTGAGACAATTTTAATTTTTGTTCCTATCCAGAGTGCCCCTTTATGGGGAGCTGAATTTTCCCCCACAAGATTATATGTTGAAATATTTAAATAACTATTACTTTTAATACAGAAATTACATTTAAAGTTTTGGTTTTCTGTTCTTCTATGTTCATTTTTTTCCCCATGTTTTTCATCAAAACGTGTAGCATATATACCAACATGTTGATCAGGAAATGACGTCACGCTGCCATGTGCACTGGCCTACTATCTCGGTAGTCGTGATATAATGTAGCGTTTTTTGTTTTTTTTAAGCAAATATAAAAATAGAAGTTTTATTCAGTCTTTATTTGAACTTAAAAATATGTTTATCAATTATTTTTTAAACATCACAGGAGTTGTTTTTTTTTTTTTTTTTTTACATCAAACATAATATAACTGTTATAAAAATATTTATGAACTGTAATTTTTTTTAAAATATTATGAACTGTTTTTGTTTTTTTATTAAGAAAAAGAAAAAAAAAACAGTTCATAAACATATTGGGGAAAAAAAAAGTTTCTAAATATTTTTATAACAGTTCTATTTATTATGTAAAAAAATTACCAACAATTTGATTAATAAAAAAACAAAACAGGGTATAAACATATTTTATTATAAAGGTTATAATTGTTATAAAATTTTGATATTTGCTTAAAAAAGAAGCTACATTTATACAGTGTTGGCTATCCATACCTTAAAATTTGTCTGACGTCACTTACACCGAAAACAAAGAGCGACTTTTAACAAAATACTTGTAAGGAATAGGCACTCAGTGGATGTCAATGCTTATGGAGTTAGTTCAAAATATTTGCGGAGAATCCAGAATCAGTTCCGGAATTGATCAAGGCAGTTTACTATTTACAAGACACGAAAAAACAAATGTAACAAATAAATATAAAAAAGTATACAATTTTGTTTTATAAGAACTATTAGTCAGGTGTGTGACCAAAAATACTTCAAATTGGAAAAATTAGCTCATATAACTCTCAGGGCCTTACAGTTATACTAGATGTATCAGAATTTTTGGGGAATTTGAGACCCCTAACACAAAACTGCGAATAAAATATAAAAAACTCGTAATTTCTCTTTTTAAAGTGGGTTGTTTATTTTCTTTGTGGAATATACTCCCAAAATAAACTTTAAAAGTTGTTAAAATAATAGAAATATTTTTTATTTTTTAAAAAACAGTGTTTACAAAGTGCCTGCGCGCGTTCATGCAGCCATTTTTTTATGTAATGAAATCAATTGAATTTTACGAGTTAAATTTTTTTTCAATTTTTAAACTTTAAAAATCTATCAAAATTGGTTCAATTTTTAGATATTTTCAGGTTCAATGTGAAATTTTATGCTCTTTCCAATAAACTGAATATAATATTCTAGACAAGAGTTCTCCTTTTTAAATTCACCTGACCCCATTTTGAAATATTTATTAAAATGAAAATAATTTTCTCACCTCAAATTTATACATCACAAATTGAAGTCAATAAATAAAATAAGCTAATTTAAAACAAAAAAAACAGTTATTTGCAAATTTACTTGTAAAGTCCAAAATTTAAAACCTTTTTTTTTAAACCACGTTGAATTTTTTTTTAAGTGAAACCTTATAATCTTGTTATATTGTTCAGAAAATTTTGTACAATCACAACAATTTTTTCTATTTCATTCAATGTTTTTTGTTTTTATATATTTAAAAAAAAAAATTCACTCGATAAAGAAATAAAATATAATAAATCAAAAACTCATGTATTTCTTTAAGAGAATAAAAAACAAAATCAAAAATCGGTAAAGTCGTTTGTTTTTTTTAACGGCAAAAACTGATAACTGAAATGTGATCATTTTTCAACTACCGTGTCCATATTTACTAACTTTTTGCCAGCAATAGAAAGGGAGATTAATTCTGGCGCTTAAGGCCACCGAAGTTCTCAACTTGAAAAAAAGGCAGCGTTTGTCTCCCTTTATTCCAGTTGTGAAACATCTCATGTTGCAGTATTTTTAAATACTCGCTTAAAAAAGCATTTTATTTAAAAAGGACATGGAATATTAAATATAAATACGGATAAATTCTTAACAATGAAGAATGGAAGTACCCATTGATTAGTATTTTTTATAGGTAAGTGATTTTTTGAAATGTATATATATTTTATATTCGAAGTAAGTTAAAATTCGTTTTCTTTAAATCTTTTTTAAAGAAAACCGATTTAAAAAAAACAAATATTGCATAATTTTCTATTAAACTTATTTTTTTTAAATTTGGTTTTTGCTCCTTTAATTGAAAAAAAAAATAGGGTTTGAATTACATTTTTCAAGTAGTTATATATCAAGTAGTTATATATCGAAAGATAGGAGGTCGATTTATTCAAGTTTTTATCACGCATTTTTAATGGCAATTTCTGACACTGCTCAAGGTATACTAGTAGGCACCGCCAAAACTGGGGGGGCAGGTCAGTACTTTTTGACGGACCGTCTTTTTAAAAATCTACCAAAAATCAGGTAATTATCCGATCAATACGAAATTTTCAGCGATTATTAGGAGAAGAATGAACTTTATAACAGTGTACTTATTTTTCATAAACGATATTTATATATATATATTTTTTTGCTTACAAAACCCCCCCTTGTTTTGAAGTGGGAACAAATATGCTTAAAATAATCATCTGAAACTGAACAAAACATATTGTGTTGTTGTAAGGGACAGAATTATAGATAAAAAAAAAAAAAAAAAAAAAAAATTGTTTGCATACCTTATTTTGACGTCTGAATATCAGAACTTCGATTGTGTTTAATTATCCCGCTTTTGAGTTTTGAAGTGTGAAATTCGGTGAATATGTTAAGTAAAATAATTAATTTAAGTTAAGCAAAACAAAAAAAAAATTTTTTTTTATATTTATACGAAAAAAGCCATTTTAAAATTTTTGATAAATAAATTAACAATTTTTTTTTAGCGAGCCGAATAATGCATGACCATTATTAAACAGAGCATGCTTTGAATAATCGATACAAAAAAAAAAAATTCGATAAATATTGTGCCCTTTGTGTTAAAAATAGCATCATTTTTTTCGATCTCGGTGGACCAAAAGCGCTGAAATAATTTTTTTTTATTCTGCTTTAAATTGCCCCCTCCCCCCATTTTGGGGAGCCTGGCCCCCACACACATACACATTAAAAACCAAACTCATACAAATGGTCACCCATCTGGTACTGGCCAGCCTCAGCTTAATAATACATTGAAATTTTCGTCACTGAAAAATAAGTTTTTTTGGCCTGTTTAGTCTTCCATAGTTTTCGTCTCATCGAAAGAAAACGTAAACAGAGTCGATCTGAACTCTTCGGCGACGCGAAATATCTGGTTACATATATGAATAAGTGGAATTATTTGAAATTCAGGTACTTATATTATAATATTTTTGCATATTCTCTTAGAAAATTATCCTAAATCTTAGTTAGACAATAAATGAATAAATAAATTATTTCAAAAACCCTTTTTTTTTAAATATTTAAGTACGTTTTTTGTGCAAGACAAAAAATAACAATTGTTAACTTTTTGGGAAAATTTAACATTTAAAATTGAATTAAAAATAGTAGAAAAAGTTTTACATTATTCTGTTTTCTATATGATAAAATTCAGGGTTTTATCTTTCTGGAAAAAAAAAAGTTACTCAGAAATAATGGATTTTAATAAATGTAATTTAGTTTTAAAAAACAACAACAACTTGATTTTGCGGCCATTTTTGGCGGTGCCTATATACTAGGTATAGGTGTGTATTTGACTTAACTATGATAATTTGAAATATTTTGTATATTATGTTGATTAAGGGTCACAGGTCCAATAAGGTCGGTCACGTGTGTGACCTCGCATGGAATTAGATTTTTCATGAAGACTTAACTTACAAAGTCTCTGAATTCTTAAAATTCAGAATATTTATAAAAGTATTAATAAATAAAATAATGATAGAATTATAAATTATAATAATATATATAAATTATATATATTATAATTCTATCAGACATGCAATGCATCATATGTTTGTAAAAACGAAGCATGACCCCATGTAAACGTTTTTTTTTTGTTTTTGTTTTTTTTAATCGCTGCTCCCTGAAAGCGCATGCACAAAAGGTTTTCACTTGTTTATTTAATGACGAAAACTTTTTTGAAATACTATTTGAGGAAAAAAAAAAAAAAAAGGCCAAGAGCATTATCTGAATATGTATAAAAAAATGTAACAAAAACATAATATTTAGAGGGAAATATAATAATAAAAATAAAAGAAAAAGAAAAACAAGCACGAAATAAAAGTATGAATCAAATTTAATCAAGGAAATAAAAAAAATCACTCGCGATTAAAAAAAAAAAAGTCTATGATATATACGAAGTGAAAGAAAACCTTTTGCGCATTTCAGGGAGCAGCCATTAAAAAAAAAAAAAAAAAACATTTACGCAGGTTACACGTTCTCCGTGAAAAAGTACCTCTCTTACAGCTAATTTTTTAATTTTTAATTTTTTTTTTTTTTTATGTATTACTTTATGCATTGATGTATGGTCATCATGTGATATTTGGTTCACTTTTCAAAGTATGGCTTCATAAGCTTTCTTTTAAACGCTAACCTAACTCTTCGCATGCTTAGCATCGTCTGCCCTTTTTAGACTGCTTTAAATTGTAAACAAATTAAGCTCTTCCTGGGACGAACTCGATTGTAAAACGTGAAAAAAAAAAAAAAATATTAACGGTAAATGGTGATAGTTTCGCAAATGAGGAGGTTTAGAGTTAAAAAAAAAAAAAAAAAATCTTAAAAAAAAAAGTTCTGTATATAAAAGTTGACAAACTTCCTAAAATAAAAAATAAATAAATAAAGTGGGCTTTCAGATCGTAAACAGTTTGGGCCATTTCCGGAACTGACTCCATAAGAAATTACATCATTGTACATTAGAATGTGCATTTGGCATGCAAAACTAGGAATTTGCAAATTAAACAAAAGCACGAGCACGACTTTCCTTAAGGTGTCACGTGTTCGCTATGGTGTAAAAATTTATAAGGAAAAAACGAAAAGAAATTACGAACTGAAATGATTTATTAAAGAAAAATTTATAAGGAAGAACGATCGCAAAGTGGGGTATCAATTTAATGCAACGTTATAATCGAAAAGTGATCCCCCTCGTAATGTCATTAAATAAAATTAAAAAAAAAAAAATCTTCCTGCTAATATGAAAGTTAAGTCTGTTATCAACGATAATCTGCAGAAAAAAATTGGAAAAAAAAAAAAACGTTAAAAAGGAATTAATTTTACAGTAGGGGGGAAAGCTCGTTCAGGTCCGCCATAATAACAACAACGGTTTTCGAAAGTGATTTGGACGCCTTTAAATTAGCACAAGTTAGAATAGCCCCACTCTTTCTCCTCTTCCAGAACATCTATTTTGAAAACACATCACTCCTCTTTAACAATTGGAAAAAATCATTAAGTAATTAATTAAATTACTATATGATAAAAGTAAGTATATATATATATATATATATATATATATATATATATATATATATATATATATATATATATAATAAAAAGAATAGTTCAAAATGCCCCCCCCCCATTGATATTTAAAGAAAAAAACATTTTTAAATGCCTTATTTTGTCCTCCAAGGCCAGAGTGAAAAAAAATACTGCCAGCTTTGTACTAGGTGTCTTGTGTAGTTTTTAGTTTGGGCTAGGTGCACAGACAAGTTTCCTTAAGGCTAAATAATAAGTACCGAATGTTATGACGTAATTATCCGTACTCACTCGGCGTTGACAGGGAATCTACTTTCATTTTGGTTTCGCTTTTTCTTTTTATGCCGTTTGTTTTTACTAAAATATATTTATGCAATTTTGAAAGTCAAATAACGGTATTATTGATTGAACAAACTTGTTATAAAACTAGTTGGTCAAGTTTTACGTCGTGCCCCAGCGTATTATAAGCACCCCAACCTCCCCATGTTAAGAACGGCTTTCAGAATAAACCGAGGCCACAGAGACTCGGTAGCCTCGAATAAACACCCACCCCCAACCTCGAAAACCGTTCTTAACATGGAGGTTGGGGTGTTTATAATACGCTGGGGCAGTCACGTCATAAAAATTGACCAACTATTCTTTAAAGATATTCTGGTACATTATGTACCTATTTACTATGCCTCCCCACGGGGCAGAGTTAGACACCAGGGTCGTTTTTTAACGTGGAGAAAAGGTACAAAAATTAAAATTGTCTCAATCGTGAAGGATTTCTTCTCCACTGAAAGAGAACAAGAAATAGAAGTGCAGCAGTTGCAGCACTGCAGCAGTGCCAGTGCAGCATCTGAAGAACAGATGGTATTTATTTGCTCCCCCACTGAGCAAATTAGGCACAAGGCCGATTTTTAAAGTGAGGAGTGAAGGGGAAATGGGGACCAACTCCCCGGGGAGTAGGGGAGCTGGATAGTGACAATTGGTATGAAGGGTTGCCCCTACATTGACCAAGGTCTTATATGTGGAGTTGCCCCCACATATGGTCTTTGCTTGCAGTATCTGTAGGAACAGATACTACACTTTGATCTTGTCCCGAAGGCCAAATTGAAATAACGGGTACTAGTGCACTAGTCTGCACTTATTGATCCGTGCTGAAATAACGTTATTTAAAAAGCCATTCTTAACATGGGGAGGGGAGGGGGGTGTTTTGTAACTATACTTACAATTGAATAAAAAAAAATAAAAAAAACTTTAATCAAACTTGGAAATACGATTTAAAAAATAGCGCGGATCAGTACCACCCTAATTTTTTTTTTCAATTAAAAGGAGCAAGGACCAAGGTTTTATTAAAAAAAAAAAAAAAAAAAAAAAACAATGTGTTTTTTTTTTTTAAAAAGGTTTTAAACTTCGGAGTTTACAGGTAAATTTCTAAAAAAGCGATTTTTTTTTTTTTTTGTTTTAAATTTGAATATATTATTTATTGACCTGGTAGTGGTACTACTGCAGCTGGCACCTTTTATGTAAACTTTTAAAATAATAAAATATATTTTATTAAAACAATTCTGAAAAAAAAAAAATTCAAAGTAAAGAATAAAAATATATAGGCTTGGAAATACGATTTAAAAAAATAGCGCGGATCAGTAAGTGCACTAGCACCTAATAACGTTTTTATTTAGAAACCCATTCTTAAGGAGGGGGTGGTGTTTTGTAACTATTCTACACTTTCACCTAACAATTTAATTATCAAAAGATATTGTAAAACTTGAAAATACTATGTAAAAATAGCACGCTACTTTCTAAGTACCGACAATCTTGCTTTAATCTCTAATTAGATGTAAATATTAAATTTTTAGCCTCCAAAACTTTCAATATAGATGAAAATCTGAAGAAATTTATAACCAATTTCACTAACTTTCGATGCGATTTTTAAATGCTACAAAATTTTTTCAAATTTCGAATGATCAAATACTTTTTTTTTTTTTTCAACTATTAAGGAGATTTAAATGGGTGACTTATTTACCGAAGAAACGGAAATGCATTCTGGTCGAGTTGTAATTCAATTATTTTTTAATAGAATTGTTCTTATTCGGTTTTATTTTATGGTATTTTTTTTTTTCAAGCAACAATCGACTAATAGTAAATAAAAAAAATGTGGATACTTCTACAGAATTTGAACCGAACTGTTTTTCATTTTAGCCCGAGCCAACCCTTAATTCGACAAAAGTCGGTTTGGCTCGGTTCAAATTCTGTAGAAGCATAAAAACGTGAAAATCACCTAGAGGCGAGAAATACGAAAAATGGTCACTTATTAATATTATTATAATTATTAGTGTTGTTATTCAGATTTACCGTTATAAAGAATTTTGAGAACTTCAGTACTTCACGCAAAGTCTGCTGTCTTGATTCGGCTCGATTCTGATTTTTGTTTGAGAAGTTGCTTTTTATATCCAAGTAGTCAACACATTGTTTTGGCTACAATTATGACGATAAATAAACGTAACAAACGTTGAACTCTAAAAAGGTAAGCTCTTTCAGACTTTTTGGTATGGCGATTTGAAAGATTAGATTGGTTTTGTGTTGTATTAAGTTATTTATTTATTTATTTATTTCAGTTTGGAAAGAAATACGTTTACTTCAGAATTACTGACCAAAAAGCGAAATCGAGCAAAATTAAATTCGTTATTAACCTTCTTTTCATAACATGCTTTGTTTTTTATTCGTCCATTCAAGAAAAGAAACGAAGTTATTTAGAAATGAAGCCGAGCTTAAAAATAAAAGATTTCAAAATATACAGAAGATTGTGTAATTTATTAAAGGTAAAAAGGTGAGAAGAAAGGAGGTGATTTCATGCTTTCTATTTTTTCTTCTGTTAATAATAACAATAGAAAACCCCCCGAGATGTAAAAAGATCCCGTATATATAGGAGAGAGAGAGGTAGGTATAATATATATAAAAAGAGGAAGAGTGGGTAAAGAATCTATCGAGAAGTTATAAAATAAAAATAAATAAAATAAAAAAAATTGGCGAAAACGACAACAAAGTGGTTTTCCACAGAGAGAACGAGTCAAACTTGAGTTGCTTCGTCGTCAACCGACGGAAAAAAAAAAAAGAGAAGGTATTTTTTATTGTTATGGCCACGGCCAATATACTCACCAATGTCCTCCGGGGTGTGTCAGGTTGCACAAGCCAGAAAGGGTTTGTTTCGTGGCCGAATTCTGGCCTCGCCGCCGATTTTCGTTCAGCATGAAGACGAGAGTCGTCTACTTCAGAGACGAGAGGCAGCCATGCTAGAACAGTTAGGTTTGATGACGGAGCGGGAGGAGAGGCAGAAAGGAGATAGGGAGTGGTGGGAGTTGGGCAGATTGACAGAGCGGCAGGAGACATACATTTATGGAATGAGAGAGGGGGAGAAGGCAGCGGTGTTGAAGAAGGGGAGGAAGAAAAATATGTTTGTCTTTTTTCCTTTTATTGATTTTTTTTTTTTAGAAAAGAAATGAAATTCAAAGAAAGAAAGAAAAAAGTTACAAGTAAATTAATTTAAATAATAATTAAAAAGAGAAATTGAAAATTAAAAATCGCCTACTCAAAATATACTAGATTAGTTTGAAAGCAGAGAAAGAAAAATTGAATGGAGATGGAAGAAATAATAAAAACAAATGTTTACATTATCTTTTTTTTTTGTTTTTGTAAAAATGGTTTTATTAATTTATTCATACTCGTACATGATTCCATTTTAGAATTCAAAAATATTAATTTAAAAAGTAAATAAAAATGTTTGTTTTTATTGTTTTGTTCATTCATTCATTCATTCTCTCTCTCTCTCTCTCTCTCTCTCTCTCTCTCTCTCTCTCTCTCTCTCTCTCTCTCAGTTTTATTTCTCGACCACGTGGGCAGAACTGTCAGCAAATCCCGATTCTAAAAAAAAAAAAAAAAAAAAAAAAAAAAAAATATATATATATTATCAACAGAATGCTCCCAATCATGTACTTCCCTGTAAATTACAACATGGTCGTCTTCAAACCCAATGTCAACACATTCCTGCTACTTGCTGTCCCCACTCTAGTAATTCGCGTTTAGTCCATCCTATTAATCTTTCCCAATCCTTTCCTAAGGTTCCTCGTCTCTCAACTGACAATCATTCCATAACTGTATCCGTGACAGTCTTCATGACAAATATGCTATAACGTTAACCTTATCTTCGAGTGGCCTTTGACCTTGATAAGTGGTGATCCCGTTAGTAAACTTAAATAAATGGCGTGCAATTCATAAAAACGAAACTGATCTGTAAAACTATTTATGCTAAATATATTCTTGATCTGCTCCGTCAACACCTTTCAGAAAATGTTAAAGATGCGCGTCAGCAGCTCTATAAATATATTAGTAGTCGAACACATAGTATGGAATGAAAACAAAACCGTTTTTAACAAAAGCAACAAAACAGTTCATTTCAGCGGCAGAAAGTTGAACAGTAAAAAAAAAAAAGGGAAGAGTTGAAGATTCTTTACGTGTCGCAGGTCGGCCAGCAGTTATCTTCCACAAAGATTGTCAATGCTGGAGTGTGCAACAGACAGAGCCAAAAGAGAGGAGAGAGGTCTTTCTTCTATGCTTGCCAGGTTCTCTCTGCTGATTGGCCATGATTTCCAAAGGGGTTAAAGAAGTTCGTTAGGGAACAGAAGAAATTAATATACTCCACAAGTTGATTGGTCAGTGTGTCGCGGTGTGCTGGCAAACCAATCTCATGTTTGTAACCAAAAACACTCATCGGCTGAAACTTGACACTCCTGGAAATATGACTATGTGTGCTAAGAATAACAACGACTTTTCTTCAACAACAAAAAGAAAGCACAAAACTTCATCTGTCACAATCTAAACAAAAACAAAGGACTATTATTTCGAACTTGATTAAAATACCGTTAATAAATACAGAAGAAATTTTTAACTGTAAATAATATGGTGTGAAATTAATTACAGTAGAACCTCTGGATACGACATTAAAAATTAGTAACAAAATACAGTACAGTATATAATACAAAAGTATATAATCAAATAACATTATAAAAAACATTGTAATATCATAACCAGGGTCTGGAAAAACATTGTATCCCACATCGTAACCTTAAAAATCCAAATCCTAGTTCCACTATATCTTGGGGTTCTACTATATAGTCATTCATTGTTTAGCAGCACTATCACTGACCGTGGAACCTGTAGCACGAGCGGCTTTTCATAAAGCTAGCAGCTTTCACAGCAAATCTCCAGTTTGACCCAGAAGCTACGAGTACTCCCATCTTGACTTAATGAGACTCAAGTTGGCATTCCCAGTTGCCGTGGAGACCAGAGGGTGGCAGAATATGGTGCACACACCACTCTCTACTGCTGCCTGCCTCCTGGAACTCCCTCTCTGTCTGCCACTCCAGTTTGTGAACCTGCTTCAACCCCAGCTCACTTCCAGTGACTCTGTAGCGAGCTGCTACTACTACGGGACTAGGCTGTATTCTCACCTTAGTTCTCTTTTTCTCCCTACTCTTTTCTCTTTTCCTTCCTTTCTTCTTATACGTCATCAGAGGTTTCAGCCAATGAAAAGCGAGAACGGCTTACGTGGGACATTCGAGTGAAGGAAACGTCCTTACTTCCACGGCGACTAGAGACAGAACACACGCCTCACTCCTCAGCTCCCGTTAGGTAGCCAAGAGGAGCATTGAACATTAATACAGACTTTACAAAATGCACTGTCTTTCTTTGTAACCCGAGTTTCGGGAAAACACACATATATATTGGATATATAAAACCTCATGAATTCATAACAAAGTTGCGTTACACGTCCTCATTTTTATAAGAAGACAATGTCTTCTTTTACCAGTATTTCTTTCTATTTCAGCGCTCCAGTTCTCCCTGTTATCGGAGGCGCCCCGAAGTGGGAGCCTACCGAAATGGTGACCTCTAATTAGTACCCATGTTAATGTATGGTAATAATACCATAATATGGTGAACCCCGTGCGCGTATATACACGCAATCTTCAAGAAAAACCCAGGAGAACGGGACGGAGTGAAAAAAGAAATTTAAAAAAAAAAAGAAAAGAGTAGGAAGAAAGAGAGAACTAAGGTGAGAATACAGCCTAGTCTCGTAGTAGCAGCAGCTCGCTACAACTCCAGCTCATTCCTGCGGCTTCTAGCAGCTCCAGTGACTCCAGCAACTCCAGCTCACTCCTGCAACTTAGTGACTCCATCTCATTCTTGTAGCTTCTAACGACTCCTGAAGCGATTGCAGTGCCCCAGCTCACTCCAGCAGCTACCTAGCTCACTCCTGCAGCTCCAACATTTCCAGTCACTAGCTCCTGCAGCCCACTGACTTCCAGCTACCCGTTTCCAGTGCCAACTGACATCCGACTATTCATTCCAGTACCCATTGACATTCTGCTACCAGTTCGAGTGCCCACTGAAATCCAGCTCTCCTTACATTCTACAATGTACAAGTACCCACTGACGGTCAGCTATCCAGACCAGTGTCCACTCACATCCAGCTACTTGTTCCAGTACCGATTCACGTCTGGCTACCAGTTCCTATCTCATGGACCCAAGAATCTCAACCTCACAAGATGCCCATTCTTGCTCCCAATGATCCTGAATACATTGCTGTACATTTTGCCCTTTTCTCAGTAAACAATAAAACACGATATCCTATCGTCTTAAACCGAACATCTGTGTTTGTCATCCTTCTTTGCTATTGCTGTCACTTTCTTTGTCCTGTGTCTACCTAATTAGTTGTATGGTCGATTGGCGCCTTCACTCCCCTTTCGACCCCCTGTAACAAGTGTGCGGCCACTTCACTCGGTCGGAGGAGGGGCATTGATTCACGAGAAAAAATAAATGTGTTATTTTATTTGTGACTGCAAAAAAAATCTCTAAAGAAATTGTTTATTTAAATACTAGCAGGGAGATCCAACGTTGTCCGGGATTGAATGAGAATAAACAAATTTTCCACACCCCCATACTTTTATTGTCATCAAAATCGGTAAAATCACATATTTTTTAATCAAATCGATTGATTGCCTGCTTTAGTTAGGGACCCCTCCTCTCTTGCAGTGTACTAGGAGAAAGCTTGACATGCTTCCCCACAGTAACTTAGTTCACAATAAATTGTAGTCTACTTTGCACTGTAGAAAATCTACTGTTGATTTTATAAAATTAACTGTAAATAATGACTTCAATAGAAGTTTAAATGCAAAAGTCAAGTATCATGGTTCAATTGTGCTCTAAAAAGAAACATTCATTTCGAATGCGCCCCTGTCTTATTAAAGAACCAACTGTTGTATTTTATGAAATTATTTTTGCATAATCACTTGAATTAAAATTGAATGTACAAAAGTCAAGCATTATAGCTCAATTGTGCTTTAAAAAGAAACATTTGTTGCAAATACACCCCTATCATCCACAGTTCATTTTATAGGCTGAGGCTTTCTAATTGTGCAATGTTAAAACTTCTCAAATGCACTTGTGATGATAGGTTCTGTAAAAGTGTTAAGGACCAATATCGAATTGATAAACGCTTTAGAGAAATCAGTCATTATAGGGAAACAGTGATGGCAAAATGACACGGAATGAAAGGGAATGCAATCTAAAATGTCACCTACTTCAGGAATTGAAAATCGGAGAAATGGTGCAGGTTCAAAACCTAGTTGGTCCACACCCACGCCGATGGGCAAAGACAGGGAGGATGGTGGAAATACTGGGTAACCGGTAGTATACTGTACGCATTGATGGGAGTAACCGGGTAACCTGTTGCAATCGCAGATTCCTCCGAAGAATAAACCCTGTGGTAGATAGCCCTTGTCATTCGATAACTGAGGAGCCACTAAGAATGTTGGATACCGTAGACAACCTAACAGAGCTCGAAGTACTGGGACAATGGTCCCCCATGTGTACGGATCAACACCAGCCCGAAACATTGGACACTCTGCCAGAACAGATGGAGGTGGATGGCACAGTTTCCCCTGAGATGATGGAGGTTGAGGAAGACTAACCAGTGCATCGTAGCAGAAGGGTGACGCGACCACCCAGGAAACTATCCTCACCAGACATGGGGAACGTCGCACGACTACTTCAGAGCCTCAAAAACATTGGACCACAACGCGAGTATCTTGTGGCCCTGGAAGGAGGAGGGTGTGTAGAGGTGGAATCGAACCCAAGACGCCCAGTTACAAACCGGAGTGGTCTTGGCATCACACCTCCGTAGATGTGGATTTACCCGCTTGCATGAGAGGCGAGAGCGGGCTACTTAAACAAGACATTCCCGGCAACGAGTGTGTTTCCAAATATACGTTGTCTTGCCGACACTTTACACATGTCGGCAGAACAGAGTTCCACAGGTGGGCAGTTCTAGGAAAGAAGCTGTGCTGATGGAATCTGCAGACAGATTTAGGTACAGATAGAGAGTGGGGGGAAAATTGTTGATAGTGGCTGTAGCTAGACGAGTGTTTTTTTTTGTAAAAATTTGGCAATTCTAACATTTATATCAACTTTATTGGTCATCTTCGCTGAAAATCTAATAGGTGATTAGCAATGAACTCTCTTCCAGAAAGTAGGTAAAGCTTAGAAGGTTGATCCTCTTAGGATTGGACAAAGCTATATATCTCAATCTGACAGAAACAAAGCTACTGTCAGACTGTTTGGCTAGAAACTGGAGGTCATTCTTTTTAAAATTGGATGTATGTTAGATTTGGCCGTATGTTGAAAATAGAGAAATTGTGACGTCAGCAAATATACCCATCTTGGACAGCAATTTGATCATTGTATTTCGCTTGTATTATTTAACAGATTTTTTGTCCGTTATCGGACATTTCATTGACACTTTCTATTTCTATTCATGGTATCATGACTGCAACAAGTTTTGTTGATCTGATCCCCCTCAACAAAATCACGTTTATCGACAAAATGATTTGTAGGAATTATCTTTTGGCAATTATTAAGTAACATCTCACTCAAGAAAGAATAAATTTGTAGAATTAAAGACAAAGTTACCTTTAGGAGGTATAAACGTTTTATTACTAATTATAAATTCAACAACACAAAATGAAGAACAACACCTCTTTAAGACAAAGCAATAATAAAAAAGTTTATTAAACAGATATAGGAAATAGACCGGCCAGAAATAAGTAAGCTGTTTCTTTAGCACAGGTTGGTATGCTGAAGTACCTCGTGAGTTGCCAGCTTCTCCAGCGAGAGTTGATAAACTGTTGCATCCAGTGGACAATGACAGGAGAGGGAGAGAGATCTGTCTTGCTTGCTGATTGAGCGCCCTCTGATGAGTTGTCTGTGTTTCTATGTTTGCTGCTACATATCCTTTCTAAAATTTATATCAACTTTATTGACCATCTTGATTAACATCTGATAATAGACAAAGTGTTAGAAATCTGATATATAAAAGGCTATAGGTCTGTCTGTCTGTCTCCATATTTTCAAACTCAATTGCTTTCGAAACTAAAAGTTGTAGAGCGGTGCTAGGGGCCTCAAATGATTGGATCTTTTGAGAATTGGCCTGATTAGTCAAGCCAAAAAAGAAGTTGACAGCTAGCACCAATCGGCATGGAGTTTACGAATCAAAAATATTCAAAATCTAAAACTGAAATGTTGCTGTTGCTGTTGCTGCATTATTATTCCATCCATATGTAGGTGTTAGTTTAAAGCCTGCTTCAGTTTATATGTGGTTTGTAAGTGTGTGTTGAAATGGTATTAGTATCAAATTTAGCAGGTGAGTCCACATGTTGCAGGTCAATGTCAAGGTTAGTAAGGCCTTTTTGTTGACACTGATCACCCGTGGTTAATGAAAAATTTGGTTTGTATTTCAAGAGAGGAGTTTTGAGTGATCAAACTGAGCGATGTGGATGAGTTTTTTTTTTGTTTTGTTTTTTTACAAGAGTTAACCGCTTATCAAGGTCCAGAGGCCAATTGAGGATAAGGTTTAATGAGTGTAAAGTGATCACTGAGATGACAGCTTAGTGATCATTGGTAGTCGAAGATAGGTAGAATTGATTATTTAAGGAGGGGGTGAGATATCAAAAAACTTGTTTACATTGGACTTGAAAACAACGATGTTGTAATCAGCTGGAAAGCATGTCAGTGGAACAGAGTTCCACAGGTGGGCAGTTCTAGAAAGGAAGCTTTGTTGATGGAATCTGCGTACACATGTGGGTACAGATAGAGAGTGGGGGGAATTGTGATTGTAGCTAGGTGAGTGCTTCTTTTTTTGTGAAAATTTGGCATGGAGGAAAGCATAGATTGAAGCTCAGACGAGTACTTTGTGCTTTCTCATGGCTAAAGAGAGAAAATATTGCTGATGCACTCGCTTAAATAATAAAGTCCAATTCTAATATTTATATCAACTTTATTGGTCATCTTTGCTGAACATCTAATAACAGACAAAGTGTTAGTACCACAGAAGAAGTCCATTAACGTGGACGAGTGAAAAGGTTTGAGATTCCATAGTAGGAGAATGTTCTGTAACGTTCGTACGTAAGTATATATTAATAGAGAGATAAATAATAGGAGAATGCCCTTAAAAATTCCATCCATACATAGGTGTTAGTTTAAAGCCTGCTTGAGTTTATATGTGGTTTGTAAGTGTGTGTTGAAATGACATTGGTACCAAATTTGGTAGGTCAGTTCATATGTGGCAGGTTGGCATCTAGATTAGTAAGGCCTCCTTGTTGACGCTGATCACCTAATGATAAATTTGGTTTGTGTTCTAAGAGAGGGGTTTCTATTGGTTGAACTTAGTGACGTGGATTCATTAGGCAGGTATACTTTCTCGAGGTTAAATGGAGAGAATAGTGTTAATACTCTCGCTTAAATAACAAAACTCAATCCTAACAGTTATATCAACTTTATTGGCCATCTTTGTTAAACATCTAACAATAGACAAGGTGTTAATAAAAGAAAATAAGTCTATTAAAATCTATGGAAAATTAATGTTCTACTTGTAGTGAAGGGTTCATAATAGTGGAATATTCACGTATAAATACTGTTATAGCACACACACCTACATAAAAGAATACATATACACATATTGCATATATTTTTCTGTTCTTTTTATAATTAAGATATCTAACAAATGGGGTACCTAACGAGCAAACTGACTATTAGTTGTTACAAACATTTTCTTTTACATTTCTTTCATAAATGTTATGTTTAAAGTACTTCTTGGTAATAAAAAAAAACATTTAATGTTTACATTATATTTACATTTGTTTTATACTGAACAAATATATTTAAACATATTCACGTTTGATATACGTCATGAATGACTGAAATTTTTAAATTGATTCAAAGCTTACGTTTATGAAACATTGTTGTCAAAATGTTACCGAATAAGTAATATATTTTCTATAAAAAAAACTTTAATGTGTACACGCATCTCAGTTGGTATATACATTGGTGTTAGTTTAAAGATAATTAGAGTTCATATGTGGCTTGTAATTAAGTGTCTGCTGACATAGTTTGGAGAATCAGCACAAATTCGGCAGATCAGTCTACATGTGACATGCTGCCATCTTGGACATTGAAGCTTTTTAGTCAATGCTGAGAGCGCGTCGCTCATGGCGAGTTTTAGTTTATGTTTTAAAGTGTCACTAAAATCTTTTCAACCAAACACTGCCTTCATTATCGAACAAGAGTAATATAGTTTTGCAACAGAGTGAAAACTCAAATCAAAAACACTAACAGCATAGAATATTTTAAGATGAAATTGGTTGAATTATAAAATAAAGGTAAAAAAGAAAGTTAGAATTTCATTTTGGGAGAAGTATCAGCTGAAATATTTACCAAAATCCAATTTCTTAAAATTGTTAGAAAAGATTTTTATATATTTTCTTTTCACTGAAAGTTGGTCTCTACTGAAGGCATTCATGTGTTCGGATTCATATGAAATAAATATGTAGAATTAAAGACAAATTCCTATTCTAACATTTATAGTAACTTTATTGGCCATCTTTGTTAAACCTCTAATATCTTTTTTAAAAAAAGGCGGTTTTGTCAGAGTCACACCAATTTCTAGTACTGGACGATGCAATAGAGTGATGTGCTTGAAAGTGGTTTATAACCATTTGAAAATCGCATAATCTGTTATTTGTTAATTTCGAGTAAGCGTATGCTAACAGCCAATCAGAACTAACCAGAACTCAGCTAGGGAGAGTTTGTTATTTCAAGCTGTACTGTAGGAAGGGCTAATGGGAAATGTGTGAGAAGAAAAACTAAATATGGACGGTGTCTTGTTAAAAGCTGTTTCTAATGTAGAGGATTTCTTGATTACATTGCAAAGAGGATGAGAAGAAAACACTTAGCAAGTGAAAATCGTGCTACCATTGTTAAACATTAAAAATGTATTAATTTTGAATGTGACCATCCTAGGAATTGATATAAGATTGTTTGATAACAGATGAAAGTGAATAAGTTGAACAAAACTGACAACAGGTAGGTGCTCATAGTCTGACTATATTGGATTTGTATGTGGTGTATGCATTTGCAAAGCTATTACTTTTTTTTCTGTATTTGCGGAAAAAGGTTTGAGAGTTGATATGCAGAATTATTGCTCCTTTATTGCATGTACACGTTGTCTCTCTGATGGTTTTCTGTGAATGTTTTTTTAAAAGGACATTTTTAAGTGTCACTCAAGCTTTCCCATTCAAATAACGTTTCAAAGGTTTATTAAAAAGATAACAACAGTCACAGAAAAATCAGAAAGACAGGTTATTTGCATAAGAGAGAGAGAGAGAGAGAGAGAGAGAGAGAGACAGACAGACAGACAGACAGACAGACAGACAGACAGAGACAGAGAGAGAGACAGATGGACAGACAGATGGATAGCTCATCTCACTACACCTTGTGCACCCCAACACCCCCATTGGAAACGGCTTCTGGACATATCTCCTCTGCTTGAAATGTCACCAGAAAAGAGACAGAAGATCTTCATTCCAAAGTCACATGGTTTCATCGACTTCTGTTCTGGAGATCACTTTTGACACTTAGATATCACTCGAACTTTCCATTCAAATAAGCTGTTTTCTCTCTCTCTCTCTCTCTCTCTCTCTCTCTCTCTCTCTCTCTCTCTCTCTCTCTCTCTCTCTCTCTCTCATCTGTCCAATTTCAATTCTGTTATTTTGTTATTGTAATCCTTCTATGTTAACATGATACACATCTGTTCTTGACTTGGATTCAATCCAATATATTCCCGTTGAACCATATCTCTCATTTTGAACACGGCTCTGCTCAAAGAGGTGAACAAGATAAAAGATATTGGCCTTCTGCTTGACTCGTCCTTCAAGCTACAAACAAAGCAAGGGGAATCCTATTTTTCATTTGACGTTATTTGTGCAAATTCACTCCTGAAATATTTCTTCCATTTTATGTCTCTCTCATTAGACCACTGTTAGGGTTAGGGTTAGGGTTAGAGTACAATTTCTATCTGTGCCTTAATCTAAATGCATATTCCATGAACAAAGCTTCTTTCCTATAACTGCCCACCTATGGAACTGTTCTGCTGGCCTGCTCCACGGCCAACTACAGTATGGTAGCCTTCAAGTTTAATGTAAACAAGTTCTTATTGAATCGTCCCCTTAAATAATCCAATTCTACCCAACTTACACCACTAACAATTCTGAGTTTTTTAGATAAGGGCTGAATGTTTGTATTACTTGTTTTAATTGAGCTATCATTCTCATCTTGAGTTATTTGTGCAACATTTCGGGCTACATCGACAAAAAGCGTTGCACAAATAACACTCAAGATGAGAACAACAGTCCGATTAAAACAAGTAATTACACCATTTACTACACTACCACCTTATATTCATTAACCCTTATCCTCGAGTGGCCCTCGGGTCTTGATAAATGGTGACTTCCTTCTAAAAAAAAGGCCTCTGTTCCATATTTAATACATGATATTCAACATTCAGAGAAGACTGGTTATTCGAATGGTCTATCGGATCTGCACTATGAAAGTCAGCTCAAGAAGATGAAGCTTTTATCTCTTGAGTGTTGAATGTTTACGTGTTGATCTCATTTTGGCATACAATCTCATCACTGGATTTTATGATATACCTCGGGACCTATTATTCACTTCTGCACTAGAAAGAGGTCTACACGGACACGCCAAGAAACTATTTCACTAGCGATTTTGGAGGATGGGCAGTTTCTCAATCAGGATCCCTGGATCTTGGAATAGACTTCCAAAAGGGGTAATAAATGTACTAACAATGCAACACTTCAAGATGAATTTGGACAGGTGCTGAGCTACTGCCTCCTCTTTTGTATAAAGTTCTACCATCCTTTCCCAACATGGCAATTGAAGGGCGATTGTTTTATTTTTTGGCAAATTTATTGAATTGAATTTTTGATTTTGGAAATTATGACCTCATGCCCATAAGAAATCATTAATATCCATTACAGGTGTTGTGTAGTGGTGTAGTGTGCATATTGACATATAACAGGTACACAGAATGGAGACGGATAACGATATTTATAGTAGATGATACACAGTTCATATTTATGATAGGAGGCTGATATAGGTGAAGAGAGAGAGAGAGATGTGAAATGGACAGTTCTTTTAAACACAGAAGAATATACATTATTCATAATGAGGACAGACAGTTACACTTTTAGAGGGTGTTTCATATAATGTTCATTTACAAAGACGATAGACAAAATCACATTGAATGACAAACGAACACAAAAGACTTACTTATTACGTGATGACATTTATTCTTCCAGCTAGATGAGATGATGATCAGGAATTTGATTGCCTTGAAGAATTACGTTGTCTTGTCACCCTTTTTTTTGCTTCCAAAAGGGGCTTAGCCTACTCTCTTCCTCTGACTGTTCTGAACTCCCAAGCTCAACTATAACTGAACTGACTGATTTCGAACCCTCTTAACTGAATATATTGAATCTGTCTTTTTTTGTGATGTCAGAAACGTGCTCAACCATGTGAGAGTCTCTCACGTGGATTCTACATATTACACATATCTTTACATGCCTTTGCAACACAAAGAAAATTCCTCAATGCATTATCTATTATTCCTAACTGATCTATTTTTGTTTTATAACTATTTCTACTATAATGGCAATTCACTAAATTCCTGGGATCGCATCTAAATAGCCATATGTATTCACGTTTAACTTTTGACTACTAGGTCCAATTCTAGCCTTTTCCTTTTAATAAATAGTATTTTCAAACTTATTTACGTCGTTCCTCTAATTACTGGGATCTGTCCTCTTTCATATATAACATAGGTATTTCTCATAAAACCTATAAAATGTGGCTGAATAAATCTATCGTTTGGATCTTAATGTAATTGTTATCTTTTAACATCATCACAGGGGTCGATCCTTGAACCATTATTATTCCTGATATTCATAAACGACCTCCCTGATAATATTGTGTCCAAGATGAGTATATTTGCTGATGATACAACGCTCTATAATATGCATGAGGGAAGAACAGATGTACAAGACAATGGCAGAATAGTTAGAAAATGATCTCCGGGCTATAGTGGAATAGGGCTGCAAATGGATGGTAACATGTAATGCTAGTAAAACTAAGCTGTTCTCCTTTAACAATTACAAGACGCCTCTCCAACCCCCTATATCCATGACAAATAGCACCCTACCTGAGAATTCTACCTTCAAACTTCTTGGTCTAACATTTGCGGGCAATATGAACTAGAACAAATACATAGAAGACATTGCAAAGGCTGTTGCAAAGAAGTTGGGTTCCCTCTATCAAACTAGAAGACTACTCACACCTGAGAGTATCCTGTACCTCTACAAGGCCACCATTCGTCCACGCATGGAGTATTGTTGCCACATCTGGGATGGTGCATTTACCACTAGTCTCTCCCTTTTAGATAAAGTCCAAAAAAGAGTTGTTAATCTAATCGGTTCAACTTTATCAACTAAGCTCCAGCCCCTGTCCCATCGCCACAATGTTGCATCACTGTGCCTGTTTTACAAATATTTTAATGGAATGTGTTCTGATGAACTCATTTCACTTGTACTCCCTCGACGTACATCATATCCTCGACAAAACCGCTTAGCAATAAGATCTCACCCCTTCACTGTTGTTGTCCCTAAATGCCAGAAAGCTTTCTATTCTAATAGTTTCTTCTCTCGAACGGCTAGACTTTGGAATCCCCTTCCTGCTGCCTGCTTCCCTGGCTGTATTGAAATGCAGAAGTTTAAATGTAACATAAACAAATATCTTGTTAATCTTTCCTAGACATGGCCGCAAATAGTAGCCCCTTATGTCCAATGGTGATATGATTTGTAAAGAGTGAAGGTGAGTACAAACAAAATGATGCACCTTCATCTCTTCTTCTTCTTCCTCTTCTTTTTTTTTTACTTTTACTTTTCTTCTTTGTCTTCTACCTCCTCTTTTTTTCTCTTCTTTCCTATCTTTATTTTCTTTCTTTTCTTGTCCTTTTCTTGTTTTTAGCACATCAATTGAAATTTACCAATTTCCATGAAGTTTCTCGGGCTCGCTCAGCAGCTGACAGCAATAACCGGAAAAGGTCGACTGAGTGTTCTTTAATTTTTAATGAACGCACTGTCTGTTTTGACCTAATGCGAATCTTTGAAGGCTACTTTTTTTATAAATTGGAAGAAATAAAAAATTAATTTTAAGCGCATAGGTTAGGGTTTAGGGCTAGATACATGTTTGTAATTTTATTTATTGTATTTCCATGTTTCCTATCTAAAGATCCTCATCTGGAATCAATTGAAATGAATGGCTCTCGTCTTGGGGAAGCTTCATGTTTTGACAAGCTTCTGGGATTGACCTTTACTCTTGATCTGAAATGGAACACGTACATCAAACCCGTTGCTAAGGCAACTGGAAAAATGGTAGAATCCTTTTACTGTTCTAGTAGATATCTCACTTCTGACGCACTTCTCTACTTATATAAAAGCCAGGTACGGCCAATGATGGAGTACTGTTGCCACATCTAGGCAGGAGCTGCTAGAAGCAGCTTATCCTGCCTTGACAGAGTTCAAAATAGACTTTGTAGCTTAGTGGGGAATGCCCTTTTCTCTTCCCTGCAACCTTTTTCTCACAGAAGAGATGTTACGAGCCTGTGTCTGCTTTATAGTTATTTTCATGATAAGTGCTCGTCTGAGCTTCAATCTATGCCCCCTCCCTCGCCAAACTTTTACGAAAACACTCATCTAGCCAAAACCACTATCAATAATTTCCCACACTCTTTATGTGTGCCTAAACCTAAACATAGATTCCATGAACAAAGCTTCTTTCTTAGAACTGCACGCCTGTGGAACACTCTTCCATTTGTCTGCTTTCCAGCTGACTACAATTTGATTGTCTTCAAGCCCAATGTAAACAAATTCTTGATGAACCATCCCTCTAAGTAATCCAATTTACAAAATTTCCCCTACTTATGTATACCCATTAACCTTTATCCTCGAGTGGCCTTGATAAGTGGTGACTCCTTTGTTAAAAAAGAAAGAAAAAAATTATAATTTTCTCGTAGCGGTTTAACGTTTCGTGATTGAAACTTTGTGGAAACTGAATGGTGGTAAATGCAAAAGTACCCTTATTTTTCTTCTTTCTCTTCTCCATTGCCCCCCCCCCATATACATAACAATATTTTCTCTTTCTCTATTTTTTATGCAGATTTAATCATTTATACATTTGGCTGAGATCAAAGTGGAATAACTGTTCTTTGTGGAATCTTTCCAATAACAATGATGTCCCAAAGAACCTCTACATAAAATACCTTATTTTATTCATTTCTCCTTCATAATACAAGCGATATTTTTCTTTTCTTCTTTTTAACCGGCTTAAATAAAAAAAAACAAAAACAAAAAAACATTGTCTTTCTCAAATTTATTGATAATTTTGAAAAAAAAAATTAACATATTTTTCTGACAACTAGCACACATAACTAGGTTCTTTTCTCAGTTTATTCATAATTCTATACATGTATAAAAAAAATTAGGTGTGAAAAAAAAAATTGAAAAATTAATTTGCATATATGATTATTTACTTCTTTCGAACTGCAGGAAAATGTGACACAAGGTCAGAAGATGAGGAAAGTCAAGCCAGTACCCCCAAAGAAGGAGCACTCTGGCCTTTTAAAAATTGCCTGGGTAGCCCTGTTGGCATTCTTTGCCTCAAAGCAATAAACGTACTCCACTATGGGAAACAACGACCTGGAAGGGTAAACCTCCTAGGACTACCCAGAACCAAATCTCAGCCCAAACAGATGCAAGTTCATGCTATACTAAAAAATGACTAAGATTTTGCTAGACTATGTTGAGGGCATATTCGAAGAACCCTGGTTGGAAACCAGTGTACGGAAACAACTTTGATTTTTGTTCCACTTCAGAGTGTCTTTTATTTTGGAGGGGTGGGGGAGGCGAGATATTTCCCAGATTAAAAAAAATAAAAAGCAAAAACAAAAACAAAAAAAAACGACCTTATGTCTAACTCTGTCCTCCTGGAGAGACAAGTAAATAAGGACACATTTTTCTCTGGCGAAAGAAATTTCTCCAAAGTTTACTAAATATTTAAAAAAAAAAAAAAAAAAAAACGTTTCAAGTAAAAAAAAAACAAAAAAAAAACTGTAACGATTAAACGGCTGCTGCCATTTTTGTTTATTTGTTTTATTTTTATTTTTTGTGAACTTGACCTAATTACGTTTTAAATTTAAGGGTAATCTCTAGATTATTGTTGCCTAGTTTTGGGGGCTGAAAGTAAAGTGTCTTTATGCTAGGTTGGCGTCTGTATTAAATAGCTTTCACCCAGACTAACCGGTGAACAATACAAGCCTTTACTCTTGTCAAACAAGAAAAGAAAAAGAAAAAAAAGGAAGAAAGAAGAAAAGAAAAAAACTAAGAAAAAACGCAAACATAATAAAAGTGGTAAAAGAAAATTCACATCTGTCTTTATATTCATACTAGTAGAGCTAACCGGCATTGCCCGGCGCAAAAGTGTAAATTTTCTATCTGTCTCTCTATTTTTCTCTCTTTTTCCTTACCCGTTTCATACTCCGTATCCCCAAGCCCCATCCTTCATCTCCACCCAGCCCACTCCTCTCTCTCGACATGCACACACATACAGACAACTCTTTTTATAGAGCTCTTGAGAAATGAGTTGACATAAGGGACGTAAGTCCTTGATTAAATAATCAAACTTACTTCCTTTTATTTAGTCGATAACCTGGCGGAAAAAGGAAACTACCTCGCAAATGAAGAAAATACCAGAAAATACCAACATTGTGAGTATTTGTTTTTTGTTTGTTTTTTTTTTTACTTTTAACTGAACATAAATACACACACACACACAAACACGCGCACATATATTAGTGATTGGACGATTCCAATATTTTTCATGATACTGATACAGTTCCTGATTCTGTCCTAAATTAATGATTCCGATTCTTTTAGAATCTCTATACAGTTGTTTCGTTCTTTTAATTTTTGGATTACCATATAAAAAAAAAGCATGTAACATGTACATCTGTTTTCACAAACATATAAATATACTTATGGAGTGGAGAGGAGTGATCTATAGATTTTTGGTTTTATTGATAATTAAAAATCAATAAATGTTTACCATTTGGTCGTTAGTACCAGCAACAGAAAAGTAAATTAAATAGAAAACAGCAAAAAATGAAAAGAATTGCTTTTGGCATCGAAAAATAGGTGCACATTTTTCCAATAATAATTCTGATACACCTTCCCCCCATTTTTTTTTTTTTTTACATGGTGTCGAGGCCCGGAAGCCACTCGGGGATAAGGGTTATTGCGTGTACAGTAATCAATGGGATAGTATCATAGTAATCATTAATATTGGGGATTTGATAAAGTGTTTTACTTAAGGGGGTGGTTCATCAGGAATTTGTTTATGTTGGACTTGAAGACATCCAAGTTGTAGTCAGGTGGGAAACAGGCAAACGGAAGAGAGTTCCACAGGCGTGCACTTCTAAGAAAGAAACTTTGTTCATGGAATCTACGTTTTGGTTTTAGCACAGATAAAGAATGGGGAAAATTTTTGACAGTGGTTTCAGCTAGACAGGTGTTTATCATGAAAGATTGGTGAGGGGGGCCAGAGATTGGAGCTCAGACGAGCCCTTTCCATGGAAGTAACGATAAAACAAAGACAGGCTTGCAACGTCTCTTCTGTGGGAAAGAGGTTGCAGGGAAGAGAAAAGGGCATCGTTCACTAAACCACGGAGTCTATTTTGTACTCTCTCAAGGTGGGATAGGCTGTTTTTAGCAGCTCCTGCCCAGATGTGGCAGCAGTACTCCATCCTTGGACGTACTTGGCTTTTATATAGATGGAGAAACGTTTTGATTTCCATGAGGAGCCAACTTCTCGGGTTAATTCCAATAAAACGAAGAGATAAACACTTAGTCTTTTTCTATGAATATACTGCTTTAAAAAATAAAAGTCTCAGACTAAATAAAAAATGACGTTCATCATTTAAAAAATAATTCGGGTTTGTATTACTGTACACATAGATTCGAAAAAGTTGTCAAAAAAACAAATATATAACAAATAAATGTTATCAAAGGCAAGATAAATTACTTTTCTACCAAACTGAATATAATTTTTGTGTTTTTATTCAATTTAACATGTTTATTCAGCTCGAAAAGCATACAGTGTTTACCGATGTATTGGAAAATTCAAAATGGCGGCCGACTCTCTCTTTAACACGGTAAGTTCGGAAAAAGGTGTAATAAATAATAAACTAGACAAAATACTGTTAGAAATTCGCTCAATATATGTTACCGTGACATAACTTGACATATATTCAGTGTTTTTTTCAAATTCTTTATTTGATTTTCTAAATTTTCAAACTAAACTTGTGAAAGAATGTTTTCAAAGATGTGACCAATTTTCTCTATAATATAAAAAGAACCTTGCTTACTGTGACACAATAGTGTCATGAGTGCAGCGAGGTGCATACTGCAGTGAGGAGGGTGTTTGACCAGACGAGATGGGACAGAGAAGTGCAAAGGACTAACCACAACGCTGTCATTATTAGTTTGTTACACACGAGCCAGATGGCATATCATCTAAAAAATGGAGGCAGGATCAAAATTATCTTCTGGAGATGTTTTGATTTAGGAAAAGCATTACTAATAAAAACCTCACAGAACGTTGATGAAATCAAGACAAACTGCCACAGATATCAGTGTGAGCACCCTCCCCCCCTCCCCAGAAGGAGAGGAATAGGTGTTGAATGATAGAGACAAAGAGAGATCCTGAGAGGAAGAGAGAAAGGATGTTTTTAGCTACTCTCCGAGAGAGAGACATGGAAAAAGGGGTTGGATTCAGGAAAAAGGGTTCTAAAAAGAGTCGAGTTGTAGCCAGCAAACTTAACCATTGGGCTGGCCAAGCACTGACGACCTAGGGCCTCTCAGGGCCAGATGTTATGATGTTAACTACACTATGTTAACGGGGTTTGTAACTTTTACTTGGTCTGCTCAGGCATTGTTCTCTGCTTATAGTCACCTTAAATTAGACAGTGTCGGTTGTGAACTAATGAAATTAATAAATAGTTTATCTATATATATAAAAGCGAAAATCTATAATATAAATCTCACCTGTGTGTTTAAATGTATGTATGTATGTTTGTATGTCTCGCAAAAAACTTTTGACAGAGGCGACGGATTTTCACGAGATCCATATTGTTTTAAAGCTCGACCCTTCGGACGACAAATATAAAAAAATTGGCCCAAAACATTAATTCCTTCACCCTAAACTTGGCCGTTTTGTATAAGGAGGGGTCGATTTTTTTTGCGGACATTTTAGCAAGTCATCGTCACCGTTGGATAGACTTCAGTTAATTTTAACGCTTTTGACTTCCAGTTGCATCATGGAAACATCGGCTAAGACGTTAGATTTTCTTTCACTTTCTTTTCCGCCTTAGAGTCACGGATTCGAGCCTGCCTGCCTACTACCATTTTTTTAAACACTTCTCTGGCTGCCTACTGTTGTTTTGATTCTCTCGTCATGCTACTATCATTTTTTTTTAACACCTCTCTTCACATTCACGGGTTCAAGCCTGCCTGCCTACTACCAATTTTTTTTTTTTTTGCTTTTATTTTCTTTTTTTTTTTGCACAACACACACCTGCAAACACCCGGGCACCATGGCTAGTTGTTTATAAACCAGAGTTCTATTTGTTTGTGGTGAGGACTATTCATTTGCAGCAAGCTAACCGGACCAGCAGAGGAATTAATGAACCCAGAGATCACACAGGACAAAAGACGATTGGATCAAAAGATGAAAGCGCCCCACTATTGGGGTACAAAGTGTGAAGTATGAAGATGATCATAGGCCACCTTGTGACGGAACAACGTACGATCAGAAAAAGGTCCTGCCATATCGGGTGCAGTTTGATAAAGAAAGTCACCAGTCATATACCCTATTTTTTCTTCTGGCAACCCTTTTGCTAGAGATTAATATAGTAGATAACCTACAGTATATGTAAAGCAAAGCTTCTGTATAAATGCTTAGAAGATACTGTTAAGTTTGCTACAAAGAAATTGGGCTTGCTCGATCGAGCTTGAAAACTCCTCACATCTGTCAGTATCCTATTAAGTCACCATCTGGGCTGGAGCATGGCTGCTGTCATATGGTGCAGCCAGCTTTGTCATTTGCATATCGCTGTGGCTGCAGTAGACAAAGTGAAAAAAAATCTCTAAGTTAATAGTGCAACACTCAGGACCTACACGTATCCAGGCAGTCGCAGGGAAACAAAGACAAGAAAAGAATTCGACTAACTTTTTTTTTTTTAGTTGAAACAACAGACATTTATTTACAGGTACTTCCAGAATAACACCTTATTGTCTCTTGTTCAAAAGTCTTCTCGTACTCCAATGTGCTTAACAAGACTCTGCTACAAACACATTGTACTCTGTCTTTGTTTAGGACACATCTTTCCCTATTTATTTATTTGCGGACTATTATCCTCATTTTCATAGTTATTGTTGTTCCACCACGTTTCGGCCAACTCATCCTCTGGCCTTCTTCAGGTGATTAATTGTGACAGGATAGAAATGCTGAGTCATGTAACTGTATCCCCAGTAATTACATCCTTCCATAGTTGTTGTTGTCTCACCACGTTTTTTTGGCCAACTAAATCTCTGGTCTGCTTTGGGTAGGATTGAAATCATTATCTTCAGACAATGCTCACCTGGAAAAGGAAACATTCAATGCCTCTATCCATTGAATAGATCTATCCAATGACGATAGTGGTTTCAATCCTACCCAAAGCCGGTCAAGGGATTAGTTGGCCAAACCGTCGTGCTGAGGCAACAACTATGAAAGGCAGTAATTACTGAGGATACAGTTTAGAGACTCGGCATTCTTATGTCGTTGCAGTTAACCACCTATTAAAATAAATAAATACACAAATTACTCATCTCAAAAGGATTCCAATAATAATATATAATGTCTTTCCCTGTCGCTCGCAGACCATGTGTGCAACATGTCCATTTCCAATCTCTTGTGTCTCAAACATGTCCTGAATCCTATTCATCTCAAATTTCATCCACATCTCGAACATGTGTGTTCTTTTTATCTCTGCTGTCATATGGCACAGCCAGCTTGGTCATTTGCATATCAAACTGATGTTTTTGTCACATCATCGCAATCTTGCACCTCTGTACTTGTTTTACAACTACTTCTCTGGAAGTTTCTCCAAAGTTACTGTATTTGAATACCCTGAATGTAAATAGTCCCAACCGAATCAAGAAGCCAAAAAGCCTCATCTTTTTACTGTAATGGTTCAGAGAAACAAAACTTTCTACTTGTATAGTTTCTTTTCTTGGACCATTTGCCTTTGAAATTATCTTCCTGTTTCATACAGAAATTTAAATGGAACGTAAACAACATCAATTGATATACCAACTATAAATCTGGCCTTTAATTACAGTATCTGCTTACGTTTCAGTGGTAATCTGTTTTGTTGAAGGGAGGGGGTGAATAAAAGTAATAAATAAATAAAAGTAAATAAATAAATAAATATGGAGAAAATAATGTCTTGCACATATACAAATGCAACAAGGGAACAAGGGCGTGGGAGAATAACATGTTGAATTAAAAACACCATGCAATGTTTATTATATGAGAGAGGATATCAGATACCGAATTTACAACCAACAAATGATATATTAAATATGCAAAATGCAAATTATAATCAAAGTATATATATATATATATATATATATATATATATATATATATATATATATATATATATAGCAAAAGTACCCGTCGTTGACTGGGTTCAAAAACAGCCTACAGAAAATGGACTCTGATTTATGAAAGTATAATAAGTTTAGGAAGGGTTGTAAAGAGATAGCTTCGAATTTGGGGGTATCAAAACCAAAGCAAAATATGATGAAAGTAAAAATAAAATAGATAAACCCCATAATTTATTATACCATACCTGGTCACACTGAAACACTTATCACAATATTCTGTGGATCTATATTAAAAAAACCTTGTTAAACTTTGTGACACATTTCCATTCTATGGAGGTCAGGTGCAAGCGAACACCCCATAATTTTATTATACCATATTTCTTCGAACTGAAACATAATTATCAAAGTATACTTACGCAGATAGATATGAAAAGTCTTTATTAAAGTTTGTGCCTATTTCCATTCTATGGAGGCCAGGCGCGAACGCAGACCCCACAATTTTATTATACCATCCCTATTTAAGTTAAAACATACTTATCAAAGTATTATTATGTACATCTATATCAAAAACACTTGTAAACGTTTTTTTTTAATTTTTAAATTTTTTATTTCCATACTTTGTGGATCAGGCGCGTACGCAGACCCCACAATTTTGATGAATCATCATTATGCCAGATCAAACATACCCATTCCTGTGTCTCAATACATCTTCTATCATTATATGTGATCAGTTTTTTATAATCGTCAACCATGTAGGAGCCTATTCGTGACCAGACACACACACAGACGTTCAGCTTTATATTATATATATATATTTAAATAAGGGAGTAGTCACCAACAATGTGTATTTTTTAACATTATTTTATTATTCCGTGTCTTGGTTTTTCATTGAGAATTATGTTTGGATCATTGTAATAATGTTTGTAAGTCATTGAAATCGTTTACGCGCGTTTCAGACGGTCTTTGATGCGTCCTCGTCAGAAATTATTTTCAAATGTGTAAAAATGGTGATTTTCGTAGTTAGTTTGAACTTTTTCCAAGGGGTGGAGGCTTGTAAGTGTTTATTATACGTTGGTATGCTGAATTTTTATTGCTTTTTTATTTGGTTTGTCCGGGGAGATTTTGACCTCTCTGTAGTCAGTCGCTATCTCTTTCTGCTATTGTGTTTTTCTTTTCCTTTAGGGTGGGGTAGGGTGTGTGTGTGTGTGTGTGTGTGTGTGTGTGTGTGTGTGTGTGTGTGTGCGTGCGTGCGTGTGTGTGCATGTGTGTGCGTGTGTGTGTTTGCTTTTATTGGTTTGGGAATGTGTATATTGTTTTATAGTATTTTGGGGTTATTTGCTTCCTTAGGAAGGCGGCTGTGGTCCGAGGTCGTTACTAATGTGTATGTGTGGGGAGGGGGGACTGGCTCTTCTGAAGTAAGGGTAGGGGTGCTTTCATTCTATTTTGATATTTATTTTTTGGATTCTTGGATTTTAGTATTGTGAGTTTTCGTTTTAGTCTTATATTATGTTTGTGTTTAGAAAGAGGGGTGTATTTAAAATAGCGGATTTTTTAATGTTTCTATTTATTTGTCTCCCCATGTGGGTATGGCCAGACCCAGGATCGGTTCCTAGTGTGGGGAAGATTTTGTTCCTCAGAGGGGGGGGCATTGGAGGGGGTGTAGGTATGGGAGGGGGATGATAGAAGGGAAGATAGTTGTTTCAGTCATGAGGGGGTTCTCCTCCCCTGACTGAGGAGGGAGCGAGGTGTTGGAACAGATATTATACTATGGTTCTAGGTGTCTCCTAGTGTTGTTGGTTTCGAGGTTAAGTAGGGTTGGTATTGTTCAGTGTGTTGTATTAGAGATAGGGGTGTTATGTCTGTGTGTGGTTGTATGCGCGCACATGTGTGTGTTTTAATGTGTCGAAGTCATATTTGTATTAAAGTTGATAACGGTGCAAAAATATATGGGTTAAAAGGATATGCCAAATGCAGTCCAGGCTTGATGAAATGAATATATACATATATATATATATGAATATATACATATATATATATATATATATATAAGAGAAAGAAAATTAAAATTGTAAGTTGAAAATCAAAATTTGTTGTTCGACTGAACACTCCAAAAATCAATTTACAAAGTCCTTATTCCATGGAGTTTCAAAGTTTCCCCTCATCAGAGAACAGAAAGAAGTCAGCAATTCTCTCTAATGAATTATTTTGACTTTTGGATTACCTTGAGAGAATCTTCATGCAAGCTGAAACATCATGTGCAGTTTGTTTTTATTATTTTTTACTTTTCCCACATTTTTTTCACTCGTTTTTAAAGGACATGTACATCTTTACAATTTATGACTATAATAAATTGTGGTTTCACTTAATGCCATTACCAGCAAATTCTAGCATTGCTACAAATATAATTTGCTGATTTCTTTCTGTCCCCTGATGAGAAGAATAGCAAATAAAGCATTCTTTGAAACTCTGCTGAATAAGGACTTTGTAAATTGTTTTTTGGAGTATTCAGTCGAACAATAAATTTTGATTGTAAATTTCAACTTACAGTTTTAATTTTCTTTCTTTTATAATAAGCTCTATTCTTTATTGTGTATTGAGCTTTTTTATTCAGTTGGGATTAAATTATCTATATATAAATACTGTTTATTTATATTAGTTTACCATTGCATATTTTAGGTAAACACTACATCTTTTTTTATTTCATTATATATATATATATATTTTTTTATTTCATTATATATATATATATATATATATATATATATATATATATATATATATATATATATATATATATATACAAATCAATGTGCCACCACATCAAGGCCCAGGTGTCACTCAAGGATAAAGGTTAAAAAGATTGCTGTTCAGATGAACAACACAATGAGAGGATTGCATGACAGAGCTATATTTTATTTTTATGAGAATCGTTCCAAAAGTGAAGCCTCCTATTTTTTTAAACTCAAAAAGTCCTGAGAAGATGGGAGTGATACTATTAAAACGAGTGACCTTTGTGCGCCAGAATATATTTTTCTATACATAACCATTCTAAATGCACTTTAGTCAGAAATTCAATGATGCATCTCTACTTCCAGCGCACGTCTATGACAGGGGGTGGCTTTCTTAGAGTCAGAAACTGCCATCATCTGCAGCAGAGAGATAAAAACTTTCAGATCATGAGTGCATAAGTTCAGTCATCATAACAATGCAATTTGCAATCCTCTCTGATCTATTCAGGTGGTGGAAAAAAATACGAGGCATTACTTCTACAATGGCCTCTGTATGTACGAGCAATATTTTGTGTTATGTTGAGTAGTGCTTTGACAGTTTGACTTATATAACTGCGGAGGCGAATGGAGCCTTCGGCATAGACAAATCAGCGGTTGCCTAGTGAGTTGATGCTGAAAGATGATTTAGTTTCGATTTGACTTTATATTAAAAAGACATACTATCCTATTCTCGTCCTGTTCTAGGAACAACTAAGTGAGATGAAACTCCAGGATACTTCATTCTGTTTTTGACAAAAGCTACCCTATCAAACAGCACCTGTATTCTCTTTTGACTAAAGTTGATTCCAATCTCAGTGCAGTTCCCTGGTCCGTTTAATGGAATTCACAAACACAATCCCAGAAAAGATTAGCATTAACGAAACAATGGATAAAGATTACTTAAAAAGAATTGATTCTACAAGAGGATTGGCCAAGATCAAAGTGTAGTATCTGTTCTTCAGATGCGGCACTTCCATTTCTCGTTCTCTTTTAGTGGAGGAGAAATCCTTCATGACTGAGACAATTTTTATGTTTGTACCTTTTCTCCACGTTAAAAAACGACCCTGGTGTCTAACTCTGTCCCGTGGGGAGGCATTGTAAATAGGTACAAGAGGATGACTCAGCGAGTATTTGCTTACATTAGACTTGAAGATGACAATTTTGTAGTCGGTCGGAAAGCGGCCTCGTGATATTTTGTTCCACAGATGAAATATATTAGGAAAGAAACTTTAATCTTGGAAGTTACATTTGATTTTTGGTAAAGAAAGGAAAGTGATTTGCTATGGTTGCAGCTAGACGAGTTCTTGCCATGAATGTTTTACATAGGGGGGGGGAGAAATTAGGGCTCAGTTGAGCACCTACCATGAAGATAATGATGTAGTAGAGAGAAGCTAGCATCTTATCTGTGTTAAAGAGGCTGTAGAGACTAGAAAAGATCACCCCCCCACACACACACACACTAGATAGCAAAGTTGGTTTTGTATCCTGCCAAGGCAAGAAAGAACAGTGTTCAATATAAAAACAGATAACAAGAAATCATATTTATTTCCAGCATTTAAAAAAATGGTGAGGAAAAATGACGGAAAAATATTGATTATGGGGCAAGAGGAAACCAACTCAAAAAAATTTTTTAAAATGCAATGATAGATGGGAGGAGTCGACACAATAGAGTAAAAAAAAAAAAAAATACTGCAATTAGTAATACTAAATCGAATTTTTAGGATCTTTGTCTCCAAAATGTTAAATTTATTAAAGGAAAACATTAGAGTATCATGCATTAACATAGACGTGCACACAAACGGACTATTGTAATCAGAATGTTACAATATATGTATATGGAAAGAATGGGTTCTTGCAAGCAGAATGATGTAAGCGTTAACAAAATCTAACTTTACAGTAACAAACTAAAGGTCGAAAGGTAAAGGTACCAATCGATCGTATAACTAAGAAGGCAAGGAAAGTGACAGCAATAGCAAAGAGAGATTGCAAACAAAGATGATCGGTTAAAAACGATATGATATCCTGTTTTATTTACCAAGAGAAACAATAAATCATATGGCTATGGAGATCCTGGCTCAGGACCGTCTGGAGTGAGAACGGGCATCTTGTGGTGGTTGAAATTCTTGCATCCTTAAGGTAGGATGACATGCCTCATGTTGATCCGAGTAATGTAGATGAAATCTGACGCTGGAAACTGGTAGCCGAACCTTGACAGATGCTAAAATTGGTAGCTGGATGTCAGTGGGCACTGGAATGGGTAAATAGAGATAGTCGTCAGTGGGCATTGGAGCTAGTAGCTGGAAGCGCAAGAGCTGCAGGAATGAGCTGGAGCCACTGCAAGTTGTAGAAACTGGAGTAACAGGCTGAGAATGAAGTCACAGGAAGCAAGCAGTAACAGATAAGTGAAGTGTGTATCACATACAGTCTATTTGTGAATTGTCCTAAAAAGGACGGTTTGAATCACATTAATGGTTTGTAGTAATTAGCTGTAAAAAGGGCTGTTTGAGTACTGCTGCTGCCGTCCTTGGTTCCCATAGTGACTGGGATGAAAGTCACCAAGCGGGGATTTATTTGCTTCCCCACTGAGCAAATTAGGCACAAGGCCGTTTTTTAATGTGGAGAGAGAGGGGGGGGGGAAGGGTGGACCAGCTCCCGAGAGGTGGGAAATGGGAGCTGGATAGTAACTGTGGTCTGTAGGGTGATCCCTACATTGACCAAGTTCAAATATGTGGGGTTACCCCCACATATGGTCTTTACACTTTGATCTTGTCCCCTGTGCCACGGAGGACGGGGGGGGGGGGCACTGACTTCATGGAAAGACGTTCATGTTACAGCAATTGCGTCGCTAAACAAACAAATGGCTATAATTAATTCCAAACTAGATTTTTTAGAGTTAAAAGTGTTTTGGGTGTTTATTGAGTGTGTTTATATTAATTTTGATTCAAAATTAAAAGGTTGTTGTTTTTGTTTAGGTGTAAAAAGTTAAGTTTTATGTTTTTTTTTTCTATGTGATACAAAATTCGGAAATCATTAGCACACATGTTTGGGGCAACTTTGAGGATTGTCGGTCTCTGCTGATGAGTGTTCATGATTGTTTACAAAAATGGGAGCAGTAATCTAATACACAGCAACAAGGTAGTTGCAAAAAAATCATTTGAAAAAAGGAACAATGAGAGCAAATCACGTACGGAGATTCAGATTAAATTCAGTTTAATAGCCTATTAGCAACCATGATCTTTCTTTTAGGACCAGAAAGATAATTAACCACATTTCAGTAGTATTTTTTAGAGATATTAGATTGTCCCCAAAGTTTGTAAGCACTTGCAAAAAATTGAAATTTTACTCGCCAAGTAATAGCAAAAAAAAAAAAAAAAAATTAATCCTCAAAATAAAGACCATCATTTTCCAAGATTTTCTTTCATCGATCTGCAAGCTTTCAAATCTGGTCCATTCAGGACCAAGTAGCCGGGTTCAAATCAGAATTTGATATGCTTTCTCAACTTCATCAAAAGAGTCGAATCGGTAGCCCTTCAGAAAGTGTTGCATAGAGCAGCTTTTTGTGAACAAAATCAAGTTGCTCAATGCAACACTTTCTGAAGGGCTACTGATTCAACTCTTGGTGAATTATCCAATTTTACCAACTCCAATTATACCAATTTTACCAACTCCAATTATACCGATTTACCAACTCCAATTATACCAATTTACCAACTCCAAGCTTATCAGCCAATTCTCGAGTGCTCGATGAAGATGCACTGTCCAATCTGGTTTACCAGTCTCCATCATCCAACTTTAACGGCCGTCCCGAATGAGGCTTATCTTTAAGACTCATGTCACCAGAATCGAAACGTTTACACCATTTTGAGATCACTGCATATGCAACTGTTCCTACATCTTTGGCAGCAGAAAATTCTTCTGCAACTTTCCTGGTTGAAAGACCTTGCTTTCAGCAGTCATGAACCAAAACTCGCAGCTCAATTTTATCAATTGCCATCTGGAATAGAAAGATGAAAATCACTAAAACAATATAAATGCAAAAAATAATTAAAAATTGCATAAAAATTCAATTTTTTGCAAGTGTTTATGAACTTTTGGGACAACCTAATATCTAAAGCTAGTCACATATATTGGAGTATCTTTCGATTATTGCAACTACTGATTGAGATTGTCGGACTGACTTCCTCATCTTGGTTGTTATTGTCACAACGTTTCGGCCGTTTTGCCCTCCGACCTTCGTCAGGTGTTTTGTAGGCTTTGGGACATAGTTGCTGATTCTCTGTTTTCAATGTTACTTTTTCACTGCCTTCGTTCAGGATTCAAAGGTGCTGAGTTTAATCCTGAAGTTTTGAAGCTGGTTTTGAACTCTATCAAGGCTGGATAGGGCGTATTGGGCAGCTTCTGCCCAGATGTGACATTTTAAGACCTACTTTGCTCTTATATAGGTAGAGAATTGGTCTGGTAGTGAGGTACCTATTGGAACTGGAGCGGTAGAATGATCCAGCCATTTTTCCAGTGATCTTGGCAACAGATTTGATGTATGTGTTCCATTTCAGATCAGGAGTGAAGGTCAGTTCTAGCTTATCAAGAGATGGAGCTTTCCGAAGACGAAAGCCATTCATTTCAGTTGGGGCATGATTGGGTCAGAGTGATTATGATGAAAGGAGAGAAGTTTGGTTTTCGATGCATTAAAATTAACCAACCACCTTTTTGGCAATAAGTCTTTTAACCAACTCATACACACAATAATATAAATTAATGTTTCTCACTTGTTTTCTTTTTTTTAAATTATTATTTTGGTTTCCCTGTAGCAGATGTCTCTCTGAACTACTTTCGCTTTTTCTCGCTCATATGCCCCTATTCCGAATTTGTAACAGTGGGTCAGTGGACCCATATCAGTGAACTTTTTTTTTCTACCAAAACGGTCATTAACAATGTTTTTTTTTGTTTTTTTTTTTAATGTTTAACATATTTCAAACTGATATAAATTATTTCACAATAAAAATAATTAAATTAAAACTAAAATCATTTTTCTTATTTCGAATTATTTAATCAAGTAAAAATCCTATAAACTGAATTTAACTTGAAAATACTGTGAAAGAAAATAGGTTTTAAATTTGGTAATCAAGCAAAAAAAAAAAAAAAAAAAAAAAATGGAATTTTTACGTGTAAAATAAGATGTCGACGAAGGTTGTATGTTCGTCATCACGCCAGGAGTTGCTAAAAAGTAGAATAAAGAAAACAAAAAAATCTCAATCTAACATTTAAAAAGCAACTTTATTGGTTATCTTTTTTAGAATAAGAATAAGGAAACGGGTTGGTCGTTGAAAGAGTTTCTATGTGGAGACGTAGATCAAAGATTAGACCTGCCTGTTGAAAGAGGGGAAAAATCATGTATGTTTGTGTCTAAAGTAGTAGTGGAAACGTGCGCCACGAAAGATTAGAGATATTATTACTGTAGGATGAGAAAGAGAGTTTGTGTGTAATTTTTCTTAAACAAAACATTTAAGTAATTCGAAGAAAAAAAAATACTTTTCAGCCTCTTTAATAAAATAGAGTTAATTCCCTTAGAAAAATGAGTTAAGCTTCCGAATTGCTTTATATTTTTGTACCAATATGTAAAATTGCCTGAAAATAGTCTAAAAACATAAAGTTTTTCATGCACATTTCATCAGTAATGGCTGAAAATCAAGGGAAACTACTCTCAGTGACTTGAAGATTTGAAAATCGTGTAGATTTGGAAGTTGCAGCTAACGCATTCGACGTTTTGCACACAAGCATGGCTAATCAAAAACGAATCTAATAAAAAAAAAAAAAAGTCGAGATTCAAAACATCCTGGAGGATTTAATCTTAGATTCGTTCACATCTAATAATTTTATTGTTCGTTTTATAAACAATACCCCCCCCAAAAAATAAACAAACATTAGTTTTCATTTCTTTGAAATAAAAAAGATTTCTTCTTAATTTTTTAAACTAAAATAAGACATATTTCTGGCTGTTCTTCTTCTTCTTCTTCTTCTTCTTCTTCTCATCATCATCATCAAAAAACAAAAACAAAAACAAAAAAAACTAATTCTACATGCAAACTTGTCGGAAATTAATTTCCCGATGAACATTATTTAAATTTTTTTTTTTTTTTTTACCATAACTTATCTCCCTTTAACTGGAAGAAAATCAAATTTATAATCATTATAATCTTTAGGTACCTCCAACGCGCGCCACAGTTTTATCCCCCCCCCTATATGTAACACGATGTAACTGCAATTTAATTAAATATTATCATCCTAACTTTTTGACCATTTAAAAGAAGAAGCTTCAACTAAACTGCTAATATTAAAAAAAATTTTTTTTTACAGTATACAAAAAATAATGAAAATGCGAAACAAAAATCGTGTTTAAGTCTTGGCCTTCGGGACAAGATCAAAGTGTAGTATCTGTTCTTCAGATGCTGCACTTCTATTTCTTGTTCTCTTTCGGTGGAGGAGAAATCCTTTACGACTGAGACAATTTTTATTTTTGTACCTTTTCTCCACGTTAAAAAACGACCCTGGTGTCTAACTCTGTCCCGTGGGGAGGCATAGTAAATAGGTACATTATCGACGCTTTAAAACAACGTTCCTATGTAGTAACGTTTTTTAAGCCGTTGACACATCCATGTTTTAAAAATCTAGCAAAAATCAAATAAAAGTCATATTTTCCTGAAATTTTCGATATTTATTCATTATTAAATAAACTTACATAATAAAAGTAGATTTCGTTAAATATATTAGAGGAAAATTTTTTTTTAGGTGTTCTACCCCCCCCCCCCATATTTCATGTTATGAAAACTAAAAATAATAAATGTAAGTCGATAAAAATGTCAACATTTTTTAAGGCTGAAAAGATCAAATAATAAATAAATATATATATATATATATATATATATATATATATATATATATATATATATATATATATATATATATATGTATATATATATATAAAATCCCGTTATTTTTTTCACTTACCTTAAAGTTGTAAGTAAAATTGGACATAAAATCAATATTATTATGTTGAAAAAATAAAATAAACAATTTTTCTTGATTTTTTTTCTCGGTAATATAATTATTTGAATTACAAAAAAAAAAAAAAAAAAAAAAAAAAAAAAACAGAAAAAAAACAGAATTCTAAAAAATAATTATTTTTGAAAAGCTTTAAATGATATTAAATTCAAACATTACGCGATATGAAGTTTAAACAGCTTTATATATATAACTCTTGAAATAATAAAAATTACAAAAGTAAAATCGACTAAAAAAAAACAAACATTCGTTTGGATTTGCTTATTTAAAATGACAGAGGTGATAATCAAAATTTGTGCTTTTTTTCCCAAAAAGTACGGACGCCCGTAAGTAGCAATATCTTTAGATACATGTATCAACAGAACAGGTTAAAATTTATTTTATCGTCTGTGTAGTTCGTTATTAAAAATCTATTTGTTTTATAAAAGGTAAGTCTTATTATTGTTTTTTTTTTATCCATATTTTTATTGTACATTTTATTTATTCATAAATTTCTGCATAAATGATCCTCCATAGAAATTGACTCAAACACATGAAATGATGACGTCACTACTTGATGTGTATAATGATGACGTTCTACACAACGGTTTGGAAGTACCTAATAATCTTTGATTTATTTCCACCATCAGCACCAAGTTTTTTCAAACCGCGTTCAAGTTTAGCCATTTTCAACTAAAATTGAAGAAATGAAATTAAAATAAGATAGTTATTATTTTAGATTAACACCTTCCGCTACCCCTCCTGCAATGAGATTCTACTTTTTTTAAGCGATAATGTGTGAATATTTTGAAAAACTTGGAAGTTAAACTTTAAAATGATAGACCAGTTTCGCATATAATTTTAACATAAAAAGATTCTGTTATGTAGAGATAGGTAACCAACCTGGAACATTCTACATAAGGAACCGAGTCACCGGTTTTCACGGGACCCTTTGTGAAAAACAGAGACTTCCTCCCTGAACATTAACATGCTTTATTTGTCTCTATATAAATACGTAAATAAAGTTCTCTTTCAGTATTCAAACCACAGTATATATTTATTTATTCCTTCATGGAATACTTTATCTTTGATTGTCTGAATTAATAGGCCACCTTAGGACATATCAGATTGCTTATTGCAGGCTATGTTAACATTTTAAGGCAGTTAACTATTTCATTTTATTTTATTTTGTGGGATATAATCATGGGTGTTTATATTTATTTATTTTGTGTGTGAGCGTGTGTGTGTGTTTTGTGTGTGTGTGTGTGTGTGTGTGTGTGTGAGAGAGAGAGAGAGAGAGTGAGCAAGGGTTTGTCTTTTTGGGCGATTACATATGGTTTTCTAACCTTGTCACTCGGACTTAGGGTTAGGTGTGAAAAAAATTTGGTTTAAAAAGCTACAGTAGTCAGTTGCGTTTATGTACGAAAATGGTCCCCCATCCTAAATTTCCAAATAATTGTTCTTTAATTTGTTTTTCTTTTTTCCACCAGGTCTTTCAGGATGTTCACAAATAGTTAAAAAAATAATGTAGGATATCATCTTCTGATATGGCAGGGGAGTGGAGGCCCCTTATTTTGTTCCCCTGTTAATACTATTAATTAGGAGTTAAACAGTAATATTTTTCTTGGTATGAACTGAGACTGAGAAGCGATTTTGACAAATGTTCTAATTGGTTACCGTTATTCTGTCTCTGTTTTGTTGCAAGTCGCTTCCCTCCTTGCTTCCCAAAGCAAGGAAGTTTTCACAAAAATGCAAACTCCAAATATTTTGCAACTAATGAAAATCTAAATATTAATTTACTTATCCGTATGTCCAGTGTCATAAAAAAACATCATCGCAAACATTAATGAGAAACGAATTACTTCCCTTTATAGTCGCTATTTATCAGTTAAAAATCATTAAAACCATTTCCTCTCCTAAAACTTTAAAAAGAACATAGCTATCTGTTTACGGTTTCATATTGGCTTTTTTATTTTATAAGTAAAAAAATCATGTTGAAAGGAAACTGTAAGTTTTTTAAATATAATTTCTTTTTAAAATTAAAAGAAAAAAATTTGCAGGTGAATTGACATCTGTTCCTGCAGAATTTATATAAAAAAAATTATTCAGAAAAAAAAAAACATTGTGTGTGTTTGATTTTTTTCAATGAAAATCTAATTTTTTTAAATCAATTCTTTTTAGCTTTAAAAGGTTAAAAAGAATTTGCTAAAAAATTGTATTAAATTCGTTGTTATTTGTTTTATATTGCATTTAAAAAATTTTTTCAACTAATGTAAAATTTCCATGAGTTCTGCTGGTCATTATAAATTTCCCAAAAGTAATACATATATGTGAAAATAGTAAGTCGATGCATAGTCAAACTCTTCTATAAACAGTCAAAAAAGTTAGAGAAGGAGAGACAACACCATTATGCCACATCTGAAGGCATCCAAGAACGTCGCTTAACAATACCCACCTGGTGCCTTTTGGGCAGAGGGAGGCAAGTTGCAAAAGAAAGAGACTCAAGGACACGCATACGAGCCTGCACAAACTCAAATATCACACACACACACACACACACACACACACACACACACACACACACACAACCGAATGTTAAAATGAAATTTCTAACGCTCTCGTCAAAAACTTTAAAACTTCAACAAATTTTGGTCTTTCAAAGTATATTTTACATTTCTGTAAAATTGTTGATTTATAAATATATTTTATTTGTTATTTCATGTTTCCTTGCTTTCATTCCAAAATTCCCATTGTTGAATTAGCACTTGTTAACTGGTGACCCATTCATGATATTCATGTTTTTAACCATTTTTTCATTTGCCAAATTTAACTACATAGAGTTAGCACTGTTCATTGCACTTTTTTAGAAGATGTTACCATCAACAAAAAATATATTATCTAAAGAAAAGGTGTAACATGGCCATTACTTTTAAATTGTGTCATTACAATTCAAACCTCTCGGACCCACACGCTGTCTGGTACCATCACAAAGGAACAAACACATAAAACAGGAAAGAAATAAAAATCCGACTCGGCATTTCTTTCACATGCAAATGAAATGCATTTATTTGTGGTTCTTCCAAAACAACGCATTTCATTATCTTGCAAAAGTCTTTTCACACACAGACGTGTGCTTTTTAAAAGTATCTGTCCTCCCGCCAGCGTTTTCTCACCCTCGACTCACATATCCATCTTGCCCGGTGTACGCAACTTGCTTCTCTCTCGACCATGTGGAGTATTTTTCTCTCCCTTTCTTGTGACATGCTATGCAAATTAGCAAGCCAACACTTGCTAATTTGCATATGTGAATTAACGGCTGCTGCTGCTAATATTTTTGTTAGCTAGCTATCCTTTGGCTGTTGCTGATATTTTCACAAGTGCCTATATGCATTCCGTTACAAAGGTATGTTGATATGTGAGTTAAGCAATCAAATTATTTTGTCGCATCAAAACATGAATAATACTGATTAAAAAATACAAAAAAAAACAATCACAAATTTATCTGATCTTAACAAAATCAGTTATTTATTAACTAAGAAGACTTGGATTGAATAAGAATCATTACTATGTACTAGTAATGGGATGATTCAAATATTTTTCCCAATTGCGATTCAATTATTGATTCTGATTCTTTATAAATCTTTGAATATTTAACTATAGAGTCGATTACAATTAAAACACATGTTAAATGTGCATATATTTCCTCAAATATAAAAACACACATGTGGGGTGGTCGATTTATATTATTACTGGTAGTTTAAAATCAATAAATATTTATCATTTTTTTTTATTACTACTAGCAATGGAAGATTTTGCTTTAAACAAAAATTTAAAAAAAATAAAAAATAAATAAAAAAATAATTTAAAAAATCGTTTTTAGCATTGGAAAATAATCACAAATTTTTTCCAATTCTGATTAATCGTCCCAACACTACTGTGTACTTTTTGTTTACTATGCTCATAACAATTTATTACTTTCTTTGTCTTTACTAACCTCCTCCTTCTGTTCACCTTAACTTAGTCGAATGCTGAAAAATTAATTATTTGGATTATTCGAAATACTGTTCGCATCTTGAGTGCAAGTCTCACAATGTTTTGGCCGATGTAATCTCCAGCTTTCCCCAAGTGTATCTTGTCAAACTCAGAAATCTGCACAGCATTTCAAACAGATGCATGGGGGCAGCATGTTCTTGTTCTGTCAACCATGACCGGGTAAAAGTAATTCACAATTGTATTCTTACGGTTGCTCGTACTGCGGATTGGCACAAATGTTTTCAAATTAGGAATAAAAAAAAATACATAAAGAATATATTGCCATCATGAACATGTCTTTTCACCATGTTTCCTTTTTCATGCTAACCACATCGCTTCATAATGTCCCTCCAGGGGGGGGGCTGCCAATTTTTTGATATGCAAATTAATGCATATCTAACTATATTCCTCCCACATGATCCTTACAGATCATCTCGCACAAACCCATGCCAATGGGCCTGCAGACACAGCTAGCCCACACTACATGGCTAGACCCACCTAGCACTCACTTAAATGCAATGATTCTTTTTTATAAACGCCAACCGGATCGCATTTCAAGTACTTCATTTAAAAGCGCTGACTTTTTTTTATCACGTTTTACTCTTCTCCATAACTTGACGACAGTATTTCTCAGTATCAAGTTATTGTTCTTCTGAAAGCTGCTGATGTGTTTCCCAAGCCGCACCTTTCAATCATAGTGGCAGGACTCGCTCCACCTTAGTTATTTCACACGGCTCACAAGTCAACTCTAGTTCTTCTAACTATTCCATTATTCCACGCCACTGGATTTACGGACTAGCCAAATCTCAAAGTCTTAACTCCATAGTTCTAATAAGGCCGAAATAGCTTGTTGTCAAATTAGGATAAAAAAACAATATACAAAAAAATATATTGTCATCATGCACACTTCTTTTCACCACGTCTCATCTCTTTCATGCTAATCACGTCTCTTTATAATGTCCCCCCCCCCAGGACTGCCAACTCGTGGATATTCAAATTAAAGCATATTAAACTACAACAAAGATTCCAGAGTTAGACAAGATACACCTGAAGAAGATCTGAGGTTTCATCGGCAGAGACTTTGTGAGAACAATAATGCGAATATATCAAATAATACAAATAATCACTCATATCCAAAATTAAAAATAATTCTGATTACCATATGTATAATTCTTATACATATGGTTTAAATTTCATTCTAAGTGCATATGATTTTATTACTATTTATTATTATTATTTATCAAAAGTAAAAAAAAAAAAAAGGGTATTTGGGTGTCATCAGCTAGAATCGAAACCACAAGCAAAACTAACATTCAAAGCTGGTGATGTTACCACTGTACCAACGTGACACATGCATATGAACTGATCAAAAATTAAAAATGAACTAAGGTGAATGTACAAAATATTTAACGATTTTTTTTTTAATTTGGATTCATTTTTGACCCCCTTGAAAACTATTTTAACCAGCTAAAAACTCATAAAAGAACGGTCCGTAAAAAATCCAATCATTTGAAGCCCCTAGCGCCACTCTACAGCTTAATTTTAGAGGAGATAGAGTTGAAAATATGGAGACAGACAGACATATAGCCTTTTATGTATTAGATTTCCTAGAAACTGAAATAGAGAGAAGGAGAGTTTTAAAATATAATCTTAAAAAGATAAGGTACAAGTTAGAAAAGCATTTCATCCAAGACATGAAAATTGTTAAACAAAATGTTTTTACTATAGGCTTTAAAAATAAAGGTACAAAATTCAATTTGAAATTTATTTATCTTCAAAGTGTACTTTAATAAATTTTACAAAGTAAGGTATGCAAATTTAATACCTTACTTTGTAAAATGTATAAAAGTGCACTTTGAAGATAAATAAATTTCAAATTGAATTTTGTACCTTTATTTTTAAAGCCTATAGTAAAAACATTTTGTTTAACAATTTTCATGCCTTGGATGAAATGCTTTTCTAACTTGTATCCTATCTTTTTAAGATTATATTTTATTTAATTTATTAATTTGGATTAAAAAAAAGATGAATGTGATTTTGTATGTATTTATAAAAACTCTCCTACTCTCTATTTCAGATTGTATTTCTCCTCGCGCCACAACTCATTTTTGCAACCCCCTCTTTGTATTATTACAGGTCTGAATATTCTTTCTGTTTCAGTTTGTAATTCTCCTCACTCCACAACTCTTTTTTGCAACTCTCTCTTTGTCATACATGTCTGAATAATAAGAAAATCTGATTTTTTTTTAACAAAAACTTTAAAATAACTTTTTTAGATTAATTTTTTTAAAACTTCTTTCAGAATAGAAAATCTTTACAATTTAATAAGGAACATATTTCATATAGGTCTCATCAAAAATATTCAGTTGATAACGAAAAAAATAGAGATGAAAATTTCAAAAGGAGTGTATAACTGGTTACGCTCAATAGTAGTCCTCGCTAGCGAAAGACTTTGTTATTGTTATTCTATTATTATTATTTAAAACATTTTGTGTCCTGCGTTTTCGCGCGAGGACTAATTAGATTTCCTATCTTTGTGAATTATTTTCTTTTGAAAGCTGCATTACAAAATTTTCTTTTTCCATTTTAACATTTATCTATTAATTAACAAGCAAGAAACATTGCTGTGATGCTGCAGTTATTTTAGGCATCTCCTCTCTAGGAGGTTAGACACAAGGTCACATATGGTTTTGATAAAAATGTTTCTGTGAAACAAACTGGATTCGAACTTCGCACACCCAGTTTGTGTCGTTAACTATTTATCTACTGTCACCCAATAGTGTGTAATCTAACTTTAATATCTGAATTTTTTAACAGACATCATTGGAGTTAGAGTATGATGGTTTCAACAGGTCAAGGTAAAAAAAGAGAAAACGATAAAATCCTTATTGATTGTGGCAACTTCTTTATGACTATGATTGGGTTGCAATAAGTTATTCTGTTGCTTACGGGCAAATAAAATGCCCTTATAATCATAACAAAACTTTAATAAAACAGCAAATGGCAACATACAAAAATTAAGTCTGGTGCCAACCAGTTTTCCCCCCGACTCCGCTCTAAATTTTTTAAAATTTTATTTATTTATTTATTTATTTATTTTTACAAAGGAGTCACCACTTATCAAGGCTCAGAAGCCATTTGAGGATAAGAGTTAATAAGTGTACAATGGTCAAGGGGTAATCGTTAGTAGTGGAAATTTGGTAAATTGAATTACCTAAGGGGATGGGTCATCAAGAATTTGTTTATGTTGGACTTTAAGATAACCATATTGTAGTCAGTTGGAAAGCAGGAAAATAAAACAGAGTTCCACAGTTGTGCAGTTCTAAGAAAGAAACTTTGTTCATGGAATCTATGTTTAGGTTTAAGCATGGCTAAAGAATGGGGGAAAGTATTGATAGTGGTTTCAGCTAGACGTGTGTTTTTCGTGAAAGTCAGGCCAAGGGAGATCATAGATTGGAGCTCAGACGAGCACCTGCCATGAAAATAATGATAAAGCAGAGACAGGCTCATAATGTCTCTTCTGTGGGAAAGAGGTTGCAGAGAAGAGAAAAGGGCATCCCCTATTAGGCTACGAAGTCGATTTTGAACTCTGTCAAGGTAGGATAAGTGTTTCTAGCTGTTCCTGCCCAGATGTGGCAACAATACTCCATCCTTGGACGTACTTGGCTCTTATACAGGTAGAGAATTGCATCAGCAGTGAGATATCTACTGGAGCGGTAGAACGATTCCCATCATTTTTCCAGCAGCCTTGGAAATGGATTTGATGTAAGTGCTCCATCTCAGATCAGGAGTAAAGGTCAAACCTTTTGTCAAAACATGGAGTCTCTCAAAGTCGAGAGCCATTCATTTTGATTGATGCCAGATGAGGATCAGAGCATTGATGATGGAAAGATAGAAGCTTGGTTTTAGATGCTTTAAATTAACCAGCCACCTCTTTCCCCATTGCACCACGTGATCAAGAGAATCAGAGAGAACTTTACAGTCTTTGAAGTATTGCCATAGATGGTAGTGTCATCAGCATAAATGTCTACAAATGATCTTAGGATGTGATTTGAGAGACCATTTATGTAGATCAGGAAGGGACATACTGATGAGTTTTCCAAGGTGTTGGGAAGCAATTCTCCTTAAGACAATGCTTAAACAACGTTATAAGTATGGGAGCCAGTTCAGGTTGAAGCTTTTTGAGCATTATAATAGGAATGCTGTCAGGGCCAGTTGCTTTATTGGAATCAAGGTTTTTGATTAGCTTGGCAACACCATGCACAGATATTTGTATGTCGCATAGCATGTTTTCAGACATAGGAGGAAATAGGGGAGGTTAGCAGCCCTGATCGCATAGGGTAGAATTAGTTACAAAAAAGTTTGGCTTTGTTCGATGCTGCCAAGATTACCTCAGGTCCATTAACGATGTTTGGGATAGAGCACACATTTTTATTCAGGATCCTGTTATTTGCCAAAATTGGTTGGAACCAAGCCGCTGCTCAGCTACTTTGGACTTGTTAGACTGAGCATACAACTCTCATGTGTTCTTTATTACTCCTTTACAGTGGTTGCTGGCAGTCCTGAAGGCGGTTTTAGTCTAAGTACATCTATTACATTGGAAGCCATGGAAATAGTGATTTCTGTGCACAATGGCAGCAGCACATTCTGGAGAGAACCACGGCTGGCTGCTAGGTTTTTGCTGGAATTTTTCGGAGGGTATGAAGCAGTTTATACCTACAATTAACCATTCTGTCAGGTTTGATACTATGGACGACAAGTTCTTTTAAAACATGGAATGTAGAGGTAGATCTCACATAAACGTATGAAAGCTATCCCAGTCAGTCATAGAGTATCGATATACAGTACGATGAAGAGGTATGTCGGAGGACTTATTACATTGTTCTTATCTTAACTGAGACAACCGGGTGGTCAGAAGATCCCAGTGGGGTCATAACAGAAGATCAACATAGCTCAGGGAAAGTTGTGAGAAAAGGGTCTAAGAGATTTGCATACTGACCATCAGTGTCGAGCACACAGGTGGGTTCATGAACAATCTGTTAGGTCATAAGCAATGCAGAAATCATGACAAAAGCTTCCCTTATCTGTCTTGTTTAAGTGGACTACATTATGAACATTGAAGTCACCGCAGACCTGAATGTTAGCTGAAGGATGGGCAGACAGGATGTGGTCAATTTTCTCAGATATGCTCTTAAAGATAGTAACTTCCCTGTTATGGAAGTGATAGAACGCAAATATAAATGCAGTGATCTGAGCAAGTGCAATCCAAAAGCACATATAGGGCAATTTAGGGTCTTCTCTTGAGATATCCCTACTACACAGAAAGCCATCTTTAATGTAGGCACATATTTCATGCCATGCCGATCTTGGGGGTCAGGTTTGGATGTTAAATTAGAATATCTTTTCATTACGAACTCATCTAGGGAAATAGTCTGTCCAATGCCAGTTTTGCTTAAAAAGAATAGATCGTTTGGTCTCCTGTAATTGGATTTCAACCTCTGGAAGGTTGGAACAGACCCCTGATTTAGAGGAGACATGGTAGTGGGGGGGGTCTATGTTGGAAGTTGGAGTTCTAGGTTTAATTGTGTATCCTTTCTGAAAACTTTGTGGAATTATGGAAACTTTTAGGATTTGTGGAATGGGTCGACAGACTTAGTTAGAGCAAGGCAGAGAGGGAAAATCAAGGAAAAAAAAAAGAAAAATATTTTTTGTAGCACATAAGGTAAAACAGTAACAATTACTCACTAATCTGGCATCAAGAAGCCCTACCAGAAGCTACTGCATGATCCAGAATCCATTCCCCAAATGGCAATACAGCAGTCCAAATACTTTGCTCCTGCTGATAGGATAGCCTCCTTAGTGGTTTCTTCAAGGTTCAGGTCCCTGACTATTAGACGGATAATGTCAGCTCAGAAAAACGTTTACCTCCAGCACCCTTATTAGTGACATGGTTACAAGGATCGAAATAGAACAGAAAATTTCCGACATCTCAGGTAACTGTTCACACAAAAATACTACCGACCTAGAGTACAGCTTTTTTTCTCCCTTTGTCAGAAAAATCACTCAGTCTAAAGGAGGACCAAGAGACAAATTAAGGGAGCTGCCAACAATGCATTGTCTACTCTCCATAGTAGAATTCCATTCACATAAAATTCTTATATAAAGTATTTATTTTTTTATTTATTTATTTTTTTTAGATGTATAGCTTACATATCCTTCATATAAATCTAGTGTAATTTTAAAAACTGTTTTCATTAAAATTATCTCCCTTGAATATTAATGAACATATTTTAAAGGTTTTGGTATTTTTTTTTTTTAATTGATTAAATCACCTTGATAAATTACTGCTAAAATTAAAAACAAAAAAAAACCCCAAAAAACTATTGCATAAAAAAAAAAATTACAAATGAATGCCACCAAACATTAATCTATTATATAAAGGGCAAATGTCTGTCTGTATGTCCAGACAAAATTTGGAAATGCACAAACAGCCACAATTTTTTTCTTTAAAATAAATAAATAAATAAATAAATATGGAGGAACATAAGGCTATAGCAATGCAAGGAACCAGCTGTTGTATTGGTGTGATATATGAAGAAAAATTGACAAACAAAAAAGATATTTGTTTTTATCTTCATATATCCATTTATTTTTCAAGATAATCACAACAAATCAGTATCGGCATAACCTTAGCATAATATTTAAAATAAAAATTAAAAAGGTGGAAGTTTAGGACGACTGGAAACAATGCTGAATGCTAACATAAGCAGAGAGCACATACAGTGCCTAGAATTCCCAAATGGTCACCCATCTGGTACACATCAGGTTCAATGCTGCTTAACTTCAGTGATCTGACAAGAACCGGTGCACCATATATTTTACTTGTGCGAATGGAAATTCAATTAACTTTCTTGAAGTTATATATTTGGATTTTACCGTCACTGGATTATTTATCCTCCAGACTATACATTCATGTGTAATCACTTTTTTCTTCACCATATTCCCTCTGCTCCACTTTTGCTATCAAGTAAGATCTTTGACTTACTTGTTGTTTCATCAAATACTTTTGCATGCAAAATCCGATCCCGCATTTTGCTAATTCCTACCCTCTGATGTAAAAGAAAGTATTTCTTCGAAACTGTGGATTAAGGACTACCCATTTATCAAGTGTTTCCTTTTCAGATTAAATATGTTTTTAACTCTTTTTCAAAGTGTTTTATTGACTGTTTGCTCGTATATATATATATATAGATATAGATATATATAGATAGATATATATGTGGATGGAGACCAGAATATAAATACTAGCAGGCCTCCCGGCCTTGCCCGGTCATAAAATATACATAATTATATTTTAATTAATTCATATTTCTCATTTATTATAAACAGAAATACTGTATGTATTAAACATAACATTTAATTTCTTTCACAAAAATGAAGTGTAAACAAAAAAAAAAAAATAAAAAAAATAAAATAAAACACGGAAAGAAATCGAGACATGTGCATGCGAGCATTACGTTTTTTCTAAACAGTTCACTTCTTGTAGAAAAAAAAAAATACTTGAGCTGGAACCTAAAGACAGCAAGTCCAGTAGGATAACGATTAAGTCAGCTTGGCATGATCTTTAAAGTGTTTTTTAACATAAGGAACCTTGAACGTGAATGATTCACGTATGTGCATTCGCGAAACAGTTGCAAATATATAAAAATCCGATGATCTGCATGTACCAATTTTTTTTAAAATGAAAACTGATTAAAAAGTTTCTACGTTTCTGAACGCCCTATATACCAAATTTCACGTCTGTAGATAAAAAATTCGTTGAGTATATAGGTTGAGAAGTATCCACACACACATTCTCACTTTTATGGATAAAAAGACATGTAGATAAAAAGACATGTAGAGAAAGTAAAACAAACAAAAATGTGCAAAAAGTCTTTATTACACTATTTTACATTTTTGTCATAAAAAACGAAAATATATTTTTTTCAAGTCTTAAAAAGAATCATTTGAGCATTAAAACGAGAAACATTCCCATCAAATATTAAAGATTTGACCTTCTGTAAATGCCCAAGGAATCCAACATGTTATTGAGTTTTTCTGTTTGAAATTTACAGTCATTATTAGTTGGCTGGTTAATCAATTTTTGCAAGCAAAAACTAAAAAAAAAAATGTGCAATTTTGAAATTTAAATAAAATAAAAGAAAAACAGAGATTATTTTTGTGTGTGTGAGATGGTTGTGCTAATGAACAAACAAGGTAAGAATAAATGTGTGAAAGTTTAGGTTTTTCATAAGGCAATGACATGTCAGGTTGAAGATATTTTTATCACATTTGTGTTTTCTTGCAAATTGGAGAGAAATAGAATTCACTTTTTTTTTTTTTTTTACTAAAATGGAGGCGACATAAATAGAGGTACATATGGATGTCGAGAGAGAGAGAGAGAAACGTCGAGAGAGAGGGAGAGAGAAAGAAGGTAGAGAGAGAGAGAAACGCAGAGAGAGAGAGAGAGAGAAACGCAGAGAGAGAGAGAGAGACGCAGAGAGAGAGAGAGAGAAACGCAGAGAGAGAGAGAGAGAAACGCAGAGAGAGAGAGAGAGAGAGAAACACAAAGAAACGTAGGAGAGAGAAACGTAGAAAGAAACGTAGAGAGAGAGAGAGAGAAACGCAGAAATAAAGAAATGTAGAAGAGAGAGAGAAAGAGAAACACAAAGAAACGTAGAAGGAGAGAGAGAGAGAAAAGCACAGAGATGTTCATAGAGCAACGTAGATAATCACAAAAAGGCGTAAAAAATGTGGATATAGATAGTAAGGAAGCGTAGAGAGATAAAATAAAGTTGCGGTTCAAAACATTTGGGAAAGCTCAACTTAAACTTTCATAATGAAACATCAAATTCCTATAAACATAAGTTGTTCTTCTATCCATATTTGTCATCATTTGCTTTTAAAACCATTTTTATTTTTTACATTATAAAAATAGTGGTTAGAAAAAGTTTGTTGTGCAGATCTATTTAATATTTTGAAAATATTTTTTATCAGTCAATTCAGGTAATCATATCTCACTGATTTGCACACATTCAGATGTATTTTGTCCCATTCTTTCTTGGCATATCATCTTCAAAGTCTTGATATTTGTTGGTGTTCTTTTCTCAATTTGAATTTTCATATGTCAATATAAATTCTCAATAGGATTCAAATCTGACTTGGCTATTGCAAGACATCACCGTTATTTTCAGCAAACAATTTCCTTGTAGATTTAATGGTATACGTAGAATCATTATCATGTCAGAAAATCCAATCAGGAGGTGGCCAAAGTTTCTAAACAGAAGCCAATAAATTCTGATTTGTAACATTTGTGTTTATTGCATGTAAATGTGCAGTGGGTTGGTTCTCAATATAAAAATCGAGTAGACCACCCTTGCATAAATGCACGTATTATCGCTCGTGGATGCAGAGAAACAATTTGTAATATTTCTTACAATAAAAAAAAAAAAAACAAAAAAAAAACACAAAAAAGGAAATTATCTGTGCAAGAAAGAGCCATGAGATGGATCATTTAACTTGTTTAGAATGTACACTCGACTTATACATAGGTAAATAAAGTCGACTTATACATAGATAATACCTAAAATGATGCAATTTTTTTTGTCTTAAAATGCACATCGTCTTATACACAAGATTGACTTATACACAAGTATATATGGCATTCTTTTGCATATAGGTTTAAATTATATACATTCAGATATCTGCACACAAACAAATATATGAAAATGCGTTTGAAACGAAGTTTTGATTAAAAAAAAAAAATAAAACGGCGAAATATTTCAAGAGATTCTTTTTCATGCAAAAGATTTAATAAAGCAGAAAAATACCCCTTTTTATAGGTTAAAGAAGTAGATACAATGTATATAAATTTTAGGTGCGCCTAACCAGCTCTATATCGTTTATATATCATGGTTTTTCAATCACTCCTGGAGGAGGACCCTTCGTTTGCTGGTTTTCATCCACCTTATCAGTTCTGTTATAGCCGCTATGCTAGGCACAGCAGGTTGGTTTAGCTATAGTCCATAGCTAGGTATGACATACAGCGCCTTGTATACCCAATATACCTGCATAGTACTAACCAGCTCAACGTCACTTAACTTGGGTGATCTAGAAATAACCGGTGTATCAATGTGATGATGTATAAGTTATCTTATGTTTTTTAAACGTTAGACTTAAATAGTGACATTTGATTTTGATTAGTGGTCTTTTTCCGCTTTCTTTTATCCTTGCAATCTGCTCTTTGCACTAATAAAAGTGTAATTCGCATCAGTTTCTTTTCTAAAATAATTATTCTGGCAAAGACAATTATTACGATAAAGACAATTTAAAGCCATGACATAAAAAGGCTAAAAAAAAAAAAAATAAATAAATAAAGAGAAATAACTCCTACTTTATTCAAAGGTCATGGCATTTGGAATTTTTTTTTTTCATCTTTACATGACTTCAACATTATTTAAAAAAAAAAAAAAAAAAAAAAAAAAAAAACTAAAATGACAATGAATTTTGGGTTATGCTGAGTAGGTACAGCTAGTACGCCCCCCCCACTCTTTTATTCAATCAATATAAAGTTTCAATATCTTAACCAGGTCTGGTTTAAAATGATTCACAAATGTTTTAATTTGTTTACTGTTTTGTTTGGTGAAGATAATTCTGTAACTGAATAATAACTGATCAAGCACATAAAGCCAGCCGTATTGAACCTGCAATTTTTTATTGTATTTAATATGCATTGCACAGGCCACAGGATATATATGTATACAGAGAGGGGGAGGGAAAGAGAGAGACAGAGCGAGATATAGAGAAAAATACACACACACATATATATATATATATATATATATATATATATATATATATATATGGAGAGAGAGAGAGAGATGGCTAGATAGATATATAGAGTTAGAAAGATGTGTGGAGATAGGGAAGCACAGAAAAGAAAAAAAAAACAACTCTAAGCAATTCCTATTAGTTTCAAGTGAAAATTAAGAAAATGACAGAATGTGCATGGTGTACAGGGAAGGAGACCGGAAGTCATTCTTTGATGAAACAAAAGCCATCTAACTCTCCTAACCCTGTCATAAACTGCTCGAAGTCTTAATGTTCACAGCAAAATTAACATTTTTAGTTTTTAGAGAGAACTGTTATACAAGAAGAAAAAAAAAAATCAGCCTTTTCTTAATAAAAACCAAAAACAAAAGCGGAATTTGATAGAGAGGTGGAAAGTTGACATCCATGGAAGTTTCTAGAAATTTAAACTGAAATCTTCTTTTTATGGATTTAAGAAAAGTGGACTTCCACTAAAACACAAAGAACTTGCATCATTGTGAATTATAAATAATTTTTTTGTTTCTAATAGTAAAAAAAAGTCAGTTTGAAAATAGATGTATTTTTTGTTTTAATGTTTGGCGACGTGAGGCAAGTGTTTGATATCAGATATGGTTTCAGGTTAAACATTTCTTTCAGAGGCCAGCACAAGCGGGAATGCTTAATATATATCTGGAACAAACTTTTCAATTCATTAACATCTGTATAAGAATTAATAACCAATAAACATGCATATTAACCTGCTTGAGTCATAGCTCCGTGACATGTCATAGGGAAATAAGACGGTGTCAGCCAATTTGTTGTCTCCAGCTAAAAATTTCACCCAATTATGTTCCAGTTTATTGTTTGTATCATTTCATTTTTGCTTAATTTTTTATAGCAAATATTGCTTTTAAATATAATTAGTAAACCGTTTCTTTTCATGAATAAGTATCATTATTTAAACTTATTTTCCAAAATATTTTTTTTTTTAAATAAATGTTTATTTAGGTTTTTTTTTCAAATATTTTTTAATGACGAATTATGTTCCTTTTAATCAATCTAAAAAAAATCCCACACAATCTATTACGATCCTTATAAATATTTTATTTAAAAAAAATAAATAAATCTGTTTACAAATATTCTTATTAGATTTGAAATGAAAAAAATAAAAAAAATCCCACACAATCTATTACGATCCTTATAAATATTTTATTAAAAAAAAATAAATAAATCTGTTTACAAATATTCTTATCAGATTTGAAACGAAAAAAAAAATCCCACACAATCTATTACGATCCTTATAAATATTTTATTTAAAAAAAAAAAATAAATCTGTTTACAAATATTCTTATCAGATTTGAAACGAAAAAAAAAAATCCCACACAATCTATTATGATCCTTATAAATATTTTATTTAAAAAAAAAAATACATCAGTTTACAAATATTCTTATCAGATTTGAAATGAAAAAAATAAAAAGAATCCCACACAATCTATTACGATCCTTATAAATATTTTATTTAAAAAAAAATACATCAGTTTACAATATTCTTATTAGATTTGAAATGAAAAAAATAAAAATCCCACACAATCTATTACGATCCTTATAAATATTTTATTTAAAAAAAAAAATAAATAAATCTGTTTACAAATATTCTTATCAGATTTGAAACGAAAAAAAGAATCCCACACAATCTATTACGATCCTTATAAATATTTTATTTTACAAAAAAATACATCAGTTTACAAATATTTTTATTAGATTTGAAATGAAAAAAAAAAAAAAAAATCATGGAACAATATTTCATGGAGGATGCCAAATTGGCTGACATTATTTCCTATGAGATGTCATGAAGCAATCGTCTAAGGCAATTTTATGTTCATATCTATATCATCACTCCATCACCAAAGATGAAATACAAATTAAATTTTTTTTTTTGATTTTGACCAACCTGGAACTCCAAACTAAAATACACTTTCTTAGCCTTCAGAATAGAATCAAAGTGTAGTAGCTGTTCAGTTCCAAGATGGTATTGCAAGGTCTGCATTTGTGCCAGACGTCCATAGAATAGAAATATATTCCAAACTCCTACAAGGACTTTCGAGATAGCCCTATCAGTAGATGTGTTCCAAAATTACATTAGCAAGAAAATCTAGATGAATGTATTTCGGTTTGAACAAAGATGGTAGGATAATCGCATCAATCTTCCATAGAATGGAAATAAGTCACAAATTCCTACAAAAGTTTTAGAGATAGACACCTCCTCCTCCTCTCCTATAAGCACAGCAACAATATAGATGGATAGAACTGTGGAATTTCCACGGGTACCACTAGTAATTATAAATAGTAAAATAAATTTTGAAAACAATTGTTTTATTAATCCCCCCCCCCCCCAAAAAAAATGTAAGTGTATAAGAAGGCTATTAGCAATGTAAAATATAGGGGTGTTCCTATTTACAATGCTTCCCCACGGGACAGAGTTAGACACCAGGGTCGTTTTTTAATGTGGAGAAAAGGAACAAAAATAAAAATTGTCTCAGTCGTGAAGGATTTCTCCTCTACTGACAGGGAACAAGAAATTGAAGTGCAGCATCTGAAGAACAGATACTACACTTTGAAGTATCTATTTGCTCCCCCACTGAGCAAATTAGGCACAAGGCCGATTTTTAATGTGAGGAGTGAAGGGGAAATGGGGACCAACTCCCCGGGGAGTAGGGGAGCTGGATAGTGACAATTGGTATGAAGGGTTGCCCCTACATTGACCAAGGTCTTATATGTGGGGTCACCCCCACATATGGTCTTTGCTTGCAGTATCTGCCGGAACAGATACTACACTTTGATCTTGTCCCGAAGGCAGGGCTGTTGAAGTGACATGATGTATGAACAAAAACAGACAAACGAACAAACCAAAGAATGCCAGCATTCTTTGGTTTTTCTTTTTGAAAACGAGAAGTATATTCTCAAAATTATCAAAGACATTTTACCATCGTGGTCATATTAAACAGTAACCCCACATTTATCAATTTATATATGTGAATTATTTTGAAAAAAAAAAAAAAAAAAAAAAATAGATATTAAGATTACAAATTTTTGTGTAAGACCTTCATTCGCCTGTGTTTGCTCATATATCATGTCACTTTGACACCCCAGTATTCTACATTGCTAACAGCTTTCTTATACACTTACATACATTTGTTTACCAGCAATGCTTCAAGCGAACTACTTTTCCTTTTTATATATTAAAAAAAAAAAAAAAAAAAAAAAAAAAAAAAAGGTTTTATAAATTTACTCTCCTCAAACTTTATTTCTAAATAGCTGATTTTTTTCTTCTTTTGTATAGGTGGGATTTTTCTTGTTTGGTGTGTGTGGAAAGTTTTATTGTTGTATTGATTGTTTTTTGTTGTTTTTATCCTCATGTAAGTTTGTTAGTTTTATACATCTTGTAAAGGAGCAATACAACTGGCCGGAGCCCAACCATCTTCTCCCGATTGCAACATTACATGCCACCAGTCGGTATCCGATGAATCGAGCACTTTCAAATGCATTCCCTGTTCAAAGCTAATTTCAGAGTCTTCGAATGCACTAAAATCTGAAACTGCCATAAACAAACATCCATCCAAACTGGCATCGTCAGAGAGAGACTCATCTCCAACAGCGATAACTTCTTTGTCCGTATTATTGTTGTTCAAAGTATGGTTCCTGCTATTCTTTTCACTGTGGCTGGGAGAATTGCATTCACTCGAAGACGAAAAATCTTTCTGATTGGTGTTATGAATCACAGGATGCGCCGTCCTATTGGAATCATCAGTAGACAAATTTGAAGGCAATTTAGGTAGTGGTTTGTTTGGTGGGAGGGGTTTGCTCGGCGGGGGCGGTTTCACCTCGACTATGTGATTTGAAGGAGCCCAGCCTTCTTCGTTCCCAACTTGGACCAGCCACCAACCAGACTCATGCTTCTCTATCACATCCACGTTAACCCCCTTTTCAAAGCTGACCTCACCTTCACTTTCAGCAATGTAGACGCTGCTTGCTTTATATAACCTGTCGGTAGATTTTGAGGATTTCTGAGTTGGTCTTTTCACAGAAGACGAATCCACCATGGAATTATTATTAAGATTAGAATCAGGGTCAGATTTTATATGCATTGGGGTCAGATTTGTTGGAGAAGGGATAATCTGTTCTTGGGTTTGTTTTGACTTTGATTGTTCAACTTTTGTTGCCGAGAACTTGGTTGGTGAGGCTTGGTTGCTGCCTCCGAATTTATTGCCTTTATTTGCGATAGTAGTGGTTGAATCATTTCTATTAGCGTTGATCACCGTTCCAAGTTTGGGTTTACTAGGACTCACCTTTGGTTTTACAGGGATGGTAGTGGGTTTCACTTTATGGATTGGTTTCAGAGGAACTTTCGCCGGTTGGGCCGGTTTTGAATCCAGCTGAGTTGTACTTGAAGCTGAAGACTCAAAGTTATTACGCAGATTTGAAACTTTCGGTTCTGACTCTAGATTTTTGTTGCTGGCTTTACAACCAGATTCAGATTCTTCATTTTCCTTCATGAACTTCTCTTTCTGGCGTTGAAGAAGAGCAAGCCCACGGCAATTGGAAGCCATCGGTAAACTCTTGGGGACAGCACAGGTATTTGGAGAGGATGAAGAGATCTGTTGGGTGTCAGTTTTCTCAGACGGAGGGAGAGAATTATTATTAGAAGCCGGAAGAACAACTGGGTGACCCTTTTGGTTATCATCTGACCTTTGAACTGGAGGAATAAGAGGCAGAGGTCGTGGTTTTTTAAAGTCTTTTGTCTCTATGACCTTTGGATTGTTACCAGCAAAACCCTTAGTTTTAACACCTGGCTTTTCTTTTGTTGTAAGCAATTGTGGTTTTTGGTTACTCTGACTCGAATCTGAATCAAAGTTCGCTTTCAATTTGGCAAGTCGTGACTGCAACTCGGTGGCAAGGTCTCCACCACTACCGTTATTAATTTCTTTAACAGGTTCAGCAGAGGCCACTGGCAGCGGCCTGCTTGGATGTGGCCTATTTGGAGGTGGTGGAGGCGAGGTCGGTCGTGGATGAACTATAGCAGACGTTTTGCCTGATTGGGGAACACTAGAGACTGACTGCCTTTTAGAATTGGGAGGGGAAGGAAGTGGAGGTAGAGGAATTTGAGAGTTAATTTTTGATGGTAGAGGAGGCATTGCTGGTAACGGTGGATGCTCCGCTGGAATATCTAGACGTTTAGGGGGTGCAGGTGGGATTGAATTGGGCCGCTTGATGGCAGTTTTTCTTGCTAGACCAGCAGCTACACTTTGAGCACTAGGGTCGACTGAAGGAAGTGGAGGCTTTACTTCTTCAAAGCTTTTATCCATATTTGGTACAGGGCTGCTTGGTTGAGAATTTGAGGACGATTGTGATGACGGTTGCTTGAAAGCCAGGATTTCTTGAATCTTCTTTGCAGGACTCATTGTCACAGTATCATCATCATCATCATCAGTGGTTTCATAATCTTCTTCATCATCATCAGATTCTTTATTGAATGTAACGGTAGAATCAGTTTCATCCTGTTAAAAAAAGAAAAAAGTCATTAAAATTTATCATCAGCAGCAGTTTAATCCATTGACCACAAATTATTTTTCTTTGAATTTTTCTTTTTAACACAAAAAAAAAAAAAAAAAAAAAAAAATGTTTTTAAATACAAAATTATTTTTCTTTGAATTTTTTTTTTTAACCCCCAAAAAATGTTTTGTAAATACAAAATTATTTGATAGTAAAATTACTTTTAAATATTTACTTGATTTTATAAGATAGTTTATCTCATTTATTTATACTATATAGAAAAATGTGGGTCGGTAAAAAGATTTGATGGAATCTTAATTATAAACCTATGGACCATCCAGGCATCCTTGCTTGCTTGAATCTTATATATACACACACACACATCATAATTTAGGTATTTAAATTTTATGATTTGGAAAGGTTAATTTGCATACCAGTTGCATTTCATTATTCTGAAGTGTGTGTATATATATATATATATATATATATATATATATTTGTGATTGTGATATATATATCATTTGTGATTTTTTCCAAGGAATTCTGCCTTTTGGATCATTTTGGACCATTTGGAACTTATCTGTTGGATTGGAAATTTTTAATTCGACCGTGTTTGGATTTTACCTTTCTTGGATTTTTTACCCTTCACCGGACTATCCATTCATGTGAAATCTTTTTATCATTTTTCTTTTACCTCCTATTCCCCTTACCTCACCCTTTTTTTTTTTTAACCAAGTAAGATCTGTGACTTACTTGCAGTTTCATTAAATACTTTTACATGCAAAATCCGATCCCGCATTTTGCTAATTCCTGCCCTCTAATGAGAAGGAGAGTATTTCTTCGAAACTCCGCGGATTAAGGACTATCCACTTATCTTGTGCTTCCTTTTTAAAATTAAATATGTTTTTAACTCTTTTTCAAGATGTCTTTTAACATATTTTATTAATCATTTGTTCATATTATAAGCTCTATTTCCTTTTCGGTTTTATTGAGCTTTTACATCTGGTTGAGATTACTTTACTTGTAAATATTAATTCTTTAATATTTATAATATATTTTAAGTTTACCATTTTGATTACCTTGGTAAACTTATTGTAATTTTATATATATATATATATATATTTAAATAAGGGAGTAGTCACCAACAATGTGTATTTTTTAACATTATTTTATTATTCCGTGTCTTGGTTTTTCATTGAGAATTATGTTTGGATCATTGTAATAATGTTTTTAAGTCATTGAAATCGTTTACGCGCGTTTCAGACGGTCTGTGATGCGTCCTCGTCAGAAATTATTTTCAAATGTGTAAAAATGGCGATTTTCATAGTTTGAAGTTTTTCCAAGGGGTGGAGGCTTGTAAGTGTTTATTATACATTGGTATGCTGAATTTTTATTGCTTTTTTATTTGGTTTGTCCAGGGAGATTTTGACCTTGCTGTAGTCAGTCGCTATCTCTTTCTGCTAATGTGTTTTTCTTTTCCTTTAGGGTAGGGTGTGTGTGTGTGTGTGTGTGTGTGTGTGTGTGCGCGTGTGTGTGCGTTTGCTTTTATTGGTTTGGGAATGTGTATATTGTTTTATAGTATTTTGGGGTTATTTGCTTCCTTAAGAAGGCGGCTGTGGTCCGAGGTCGTTACTAATGTGTGTGTGTGTGTGTGGGGAGGGGGGACTGGCTTTCACATTGTTGGTGACTACTCCCTTATTTAAATATGCATCTTTCTTTCGTTGGAATTTATTAACCCATTTTATATAATATATATATATACATACACACACATATATATATTCACACACAATACATACATATATTACCGTTTTTTGTCTGCTTAGTTACACATGTTTCCACTGCCAAATCGAATTTATGATAAAAAAAAAATGGTAATAAAAACATTTGGCCCAACTGTATGTGTATATATATATATATATTAAAAAATTGTCAGATTGAATGTCATAACTAATACATAAGTGATTAAATATACTACTTATCTGATAGCTAAATGTTTTGGTTTCGATTCTAGCTGATAACACCCAAGTCATATTTCTTTTTGAAACTTGAAATCACTACTACATATGGGTACAATATAATGATCAATAGAGAATTGACTATAATAATAATAAATATGAAATAAGCTTAAATTAAAATATCCTATTTAAGCACATTTTATGACTGCGCAATGCCGGATGGCAATGGTAGTAATAAATAAAACTGTGGTTGTATCCTTATAGATTTTCACACGATACTGAAAACTGAGACATCAATGTTGTAAATATAAACCGGACAGTAGGTTTAGTATTTGAAAGACAACAACAATCTTTATGACTAACTATAAATATCTCTGAAAAAATACATTTGATGTTGAAATATTGATTATTCTTCTAGTTCTACCAAAAGTAGCATGGGTAATAATTAGGGCTATGACAACAGCATATTCTTTTCATTGTTTTGACTCTCGAGTATATATCAGACACAGTTAATAAACCGAAAACCACATCACTCTATATAAAAGCATATAAGATATCAATGGATACACACTCGAGAGTAAAAACAATAAAAAGAATATGCTGTTGTCCTAGCTCTAGTAATAAAGCATAAACTTAGCTTTAGTATAATAACCAGACACCCTTGACTTATATTTATTTATTTGTTTATTTATTTATTTGTTTATTTATTTATTTGTTTATTTATTTGTCTATTTATTTATTTGTCTATTTATTTATTTGTCTATTTATTTATTTGTCTATTTATTTATTTGTCTATTTATTTATTTGTTTATTTATTTATTTGTTTATTTATTTGTTTGTTTATTTGTCTATTTATTTATTTGTCTATTTATTTATTTGTCTATTTATTTATTTGTCTATTTATTTATTTGTTTATTTATTTGTTTGTCTATTTATTTATTTGTTTATTTATTTGTTTGTCTATTTATTTGTTTGTTTATTTATTTGTTTATTTATTGTTTATTTGTTTATTTATTTATTTGTCTATTTGTTTGTCTATTTATTTATTTGTCTATTTATTTATTTGTTTATTTATTTATTTGTTTATTTTTTTGTTTATTTGTTCATTTATTTATTTGTTTATTTATTTGTTTGTCAATTTGTCTATTTATTTGTCTATTTATTTATTTGTCTATTTATTTATTTGTCTATTTATTTGTCTATTTATTTGTTTATTTATTTGTCTATTTATTTATTTGTTTATTTATTTATTTGTCTATTTATTTGTTTATTTGTTTGTCTATTTATTTATTTGTCTATTTATTTGTTTGTCTATTTATTTATTTGTCTATTTATTTATTTGTTTATTTGTTTATGTATTTATTTGTTTATGTATTTATTTGTTTATGTATTTATTTGTTTATGTATTTATTTGTTTATGTATTTATTTGTTTATGTATTTATTTGTTTATGTATTTATTTGTTTATGTATTTATTTGTTTATGTATTTATTTGTTTATGTGTTTATTTATTTATGTGTTTATTTATGTGTTTATTTATTTGTTTGTTTATTTATTTGTTTATTTATTTGTTTATTTATTTGTTTATTTATTTATTTGTTTATTTATTTGTTTATTTATTTGTTTATTTATTTGTTTATTTATTTATTTATTTGTTTGTTTATTTTGTGTTTATTTATTTATTTGTTTATTTATTTGTTTATTTATTCATTCATTTATTTATTGCAAACTATTATCCTCATTTTTTAGTTGTTGTTTCACAATGTTTCAGCCAAGCATTCCTCTGGCCTTCGTCAGGTGGTAAACCGTGAAGAGATAAGAATGCTGAGTGGCGCAGTGGATAGAGACATTGATTCTCTATGGTTCCAAGTGAGCATTGTCTGAAGATAGCGGTTTCAATCCTACCCAAAGCCGGCCAGAGTTGGTCAAAACATAGTGAGACGACAACAACTATGGAAGGCAGTAATTGATGAGGATACAATTAAGAGATTCAGCATTCTTTCCCACCTGACAAAGGCCAGCGGAATAGTCGGGCGAAACGTTGTGAAACCACAACTATAAAAGATGAGAATAATAGTCTGTAAATAATTCAATAAAATAGATTACTCGTCTCTAAAAGACTGCAATAATAAAAATAATACATCATTGACTTATCGAATTACAATCACTTCTATTATTTTTTTTTCACGCTGATTTTATTTGGAAATTCATTTGAATGCTTACAATATACCTATTAGACACCATCTTGACGTATCTTTAGTCTCTCTGTGTAGGTGTTCGTTAGAGACTTTAACGCGAGGATACTTATCATTAAAAACCTTGACCAAATATATTAAAAAAAAAAAAAAAAAAAAAAAAAATGGTCTGCTGTCTCGTCAAGCGGACATCAGTGTTGCCAATATACATCAGAGTGGAGGTGTAATATTTGAAAGGCATGATTCGGTTTCAAGACAAGATGTCCTATCCTGGTCTTGTCTTTTGCTAGCAATGGTAAGACAAGGTGGAACGCCACATTCTGTTTTTAACAAAAGCCAGCTGGTAACTGTCTGTGTTACCTTTGAATAAAGTGGATTTAAATTTAAACTTTAGTGGGGATGTTGGTGTTGTCATCAGAAGATATTGACCCTTTTGGTATTTAGCTGAAAAGTCAACAGACGAAATAAAAGGGTAAACAAGTGAACGATGCAGAAAAGTTCAGCATTTACCCCCCCCCCATTTATCCCCAAAAGTCCCCAGAGGACATCAAATCCTGGTGAAAATGAACAAACGGTGCAGTTTTAGGCTTTAACATATGTAAATTTATTATGCACCATGCAAAAAAAAAAAAAAAAAAAATATCACTAGGTCTATCATTTGTACCCCCTTCCCATTTAGCCCCAAAAGTCCCCAAGGCCTTAACATATTTAAATTTGAGTTCAGTACCATGCAAAACTGCTAAATAGACATACACAGAAAATTTTGGACAAATATGGTTAAATAGTCCCAAAAATGGAGTGTTTTTATTACCCCTAAAAGAACCCCTGGGGCACACCCAAGTGTTATTGTTAAATATAGACAAAATTATATAGAAATCAGTTAGTTACAACTTTTCGGAAAGTTTTATAAAAATCCAAGGCATCATTTTTTTTTTTTTAATAAGCACAAAAGTGTCCATTTTAGCCATTTTCACCTGAAGGGGGGGGGGACAACCGGAGTTTTCCCAGAAAATCCGTTCTGTTACTTTTTTTTTTACTCATATCATGTTTAATGTTTGTGCAAAATTTCAAAGAATTCCAAGGCGTAGTCATTGAGAAAAGTGCAGACAGAAACGGATGAACAGACAAGGGTGAATTTACAGGTCTATCCTCCTTTTGTTGGAAGACCAAAAATTGAAATATAACATAAATGTTACCAAAGGCAAGATAAATCACTCTTCTACCCACATGGATAAATTTTGTGTTTTACTGCATTTTAAAGCTTTTATTCAGTTTGATAAACAAATAGTGCTGAGTTGATAAGTTTTGAAGTGTCATTAATGGCTCAAAGCTTGCAAAATAAAATACCGATAGAAATCAACTCAATAAATGTCACCGTGACATCATTGGACAAATTTCTATCAGTATTTTGTTTTGTTTTCATGATTAAAGCGATTATCGAGACTTTCCAGTTGAACGTCTGGATGTTGGCTATTGTGTCGTCATTCTAATTTACTGGACTTCATAGGTTAAAGCATTCATTTGTACTATGTATTAAAAATGTGGGTTGGTTATAAGAAATATAAGAAATTTGATTGAATAATGAGATGTGATATTGGTAGATATCCTAAACTCTTGATCCCAAGTTTAGGAGCCATTGCTCAAGACAAGATACTTAAGGTTAACTGAGAAGCCATCAGGGATCACAGAGATGCCCCATGGAGTAGTATCTTTACTCGTTCTGCAGAACAGTGTGCAAATAAGGCTACTGAATGATTCAAAGCAACAATTGAAAGTTTTATAGCAAACCCTACTCTCCCCAATGGTTTACTTCTATTTGTGCAGTTACCATTGCTCAAAGGCAGCATACGTCCACAGATTTAAGTTTTGGCTTTCAAACATATTTCATACATATTTTATTTTAAAATTCGATCAACGCTTCTATCATGGAATTCACAACCCTGACTTAATGCCGTGTTAGCCAACACATCCCACCAGCCTTTCAAAATAACACTGCAGACAGATAACGTGCAAACTTTTTACTGATTTTTTCTTCAACTTATGGCAAGAAAAAAAAATGTATAAAATTTTAAGGAAGGAGTATAACTCCGAAATATTAATTTTAAACAAATAAATATTTGTTTATTTTTCATAATATTGCGTTGTTATTTGGCTTTCAAACATATCTCATATGTATTTAAGCTTGAATATTTGTTAGGCAATTCCCAGCACATGGCTCCAATATTCCAATGACACTAACTTGACTACCTAGAATGATATGTCAACTTGACAGGAAAAAAAAACAAAGAAACAAACACCATCAATCATAATGGTTCACCTCTGTTGAACTGATCATCGATTATGTTTTCTGGTTGATCAGCATTTTTTAAGACGAAATGTAATTTTTTTCTTATTTTGAAGTTCCAGAAATAAGCTTCTAATCTCCACACTCGTATTTATATTTTTTCCTCCACTTGAGCTGAAGTTTGTATTTTGATTCCACACACAATTTCTGAGGCAAGGCATATTACGAGTACATTAGAAACATGACATTGTAATAATACCTAAACTAGTGGGATCTGTAGAAATTCAACAGCAGACTCTTTCATATATATTGATGTTGGTATTCTGTGGATGTTCAGTATAAATGGAGACGTCCTGATATTATTGTAGCTATTTTGTTAAACCTGCAAAAGTATTTATCTAAGCTAGAAAGGATGCCCAGCATCGTAAAATACACTTAAACATGATATTTTAATTTATGCTGATTCCGTATATATTATTATAGAGTTAATGTTCTATCGATTTTTATATATTATAACGTTGAGATTTATAAAAAATTAAAATATATCCAGATGACTTGGGTGCATCAGCTTGAATCGAAACCGAAACTCGAGAAAAAAAAATATATATATATATATATACACACACAGGGTGACCAAAACAAAAAAACAAAAGCTAAATGGAGGTAGAACATATGCTGTAGAACGGAGAAAAAAGGCCAAAGACCCTAGTGTTTTGATGTGATGTTTTGAATATAATAAACTAGTTATGACCACAGTTTCATTTCATTCGGACAAAACACTAAGAAACGGGGCCTAATTAGAGTTGGGGCCCGTTTTTTTTTGGGGGGGGGGGTCACCCTGTATAAAACTTGAGTTCCTTCAGTTATAATCGAAACCAAATCTTATGAAAAATTCTTGGTAACATTATTACAAGAAATGGAAAGTCATAACAATTAAACGACAGTCACTCAGAAGAAAAACGATGTAAGTGTGACATACAAAATAACATGCATGATATCGTATTAATAGATAAATCATATTGTCCACTAAAATTCAACATAATTTTAGAAAGACAAATGTAAATCTTCAAGAAATAATTTTTTCTTATCTGGATTTTCCAGATTCCTGTTCTAATCTTGAGTTTTATACATTTCAGTCTATGTACATCTTTCTTTTTCACGTGTATCTTGTCAAACTCTTTTAGAAGCTGAAAGATCAATCCTTAGTACAGGCGACACTCAAAATACAAGTGCAAATTACTTAGGACTTCTAACCAATCAAGGCTGATGGAACAAGATCATGCTACTCCATGGATTAAATAAAGGTTCTGTTTGAAGTTCCATGCAGATTCCAGAGTTTGGCAGAAAGATTCCCAAATTCAACAAATAACACCTGAAAAAGGTCAGAAACTACATCGACCGAAACGTTGTGAAAATAACACTTAATATGAGAACAGTAGTCCGAAGAATCCAAATAGAAATAATCAATTCTCATCTTAAAAATTGTTAGTAATTTTATGGAGAAAAATATTCAACAAATCAAACATTATATTACATTCTTGGAAAAAAAAAAAAAATGCAAAATGGAATTAAAACAATTTAAAAAGTGCTGAAAGAAAATCAGTAACTACTTTTTATATAGATAAGAAATATAATGAAGAAACATGCAGTAATGATAATGTATAGAAACAATTATTTGCACACATGCATATTCAAGATAACTGAATCTTTAGAAAATGATCTCTAGCCAGAATAGGGTCAAAAATAGATGAATAGATGATCACATCCAATTCTGCCAAAACAAAGATCCTTACCTTTAACAATTATAAGAAACCTTTGCAAACTATCATGGGTGATTGCACATATATTTATTTACAAGTTTCATTCCTAAATTAATCAACCTATTATAAAATTTGGAACACAACTGCTAGGTGTAAGGGTTAGGGTTAAGCAAGTGGGATGGCAAGAAAGGATGGAAGCCCCTCAAAGTGTTTTCGGAAAAGTGAAGAGAATGAGTGAGCAGTGTGATCCACAGGCGGAAGAGGAATCACATGGATTGCGTTAACTGTTATTTAACATGGGCACATCAAATTAAAATATTAGCTATTTGCAATCATTGGTTTCTTTTTTTTTACTTATGCGTTTCTCTACTCTTTTTTTCTCCCATCCACAACAACAATGTTGTTGTTGTTGAGCAGCAGCATTCTGGACAAAGATCGTCTCAAGATTTTCTGTTCTCCATAAAGTACTTTTCATTGGCTGTAGCTATTTGTTAATCCTACAAGACTGCAAGTTTTTTTGTTTTTTTTCCACCCATGACAAACCAGTAAGACTCAATGATTGTAAGTGAAGTCAAGGAAGACTTTGTGCAGAAAATACAAAAAAATGACACAAAATCAGCATTGTCACTCCTACACCATTGATTTTTGGTTCCAAGGCTGACATCTTTGCTTGACACACAAGCAGATACAACCAGAGAATGACGGATCCTGTTGTCGACTCCTCTTGGATTTTAACCAGAGCTCTTTTAACCAGTCCTATACTGCTTGATACCAAACCTGTTTGCCACATTCCAGATGTCATAGCTGCGTCACTACCACATTACCAGTGGTCCTACTAAACAACTGGCTAAGAAGAACATCACTGTACTGGAACACCCTTCATAATCACCTGATCTTTTTCCATGGGATTTTTTTCCCTCCTAAGGTCAAATAGATTAATGATGGAATTGAGTGGCATCCCAGAAGAATTTTTCCAGTAACGTATAAAAGCATAAGAGAATCATAGGAAAGTATAATAGTTTCGATTAGCCTTACTTTCAAAAAAAAAAAAAAAAAAAAAAAAAAAAAAAAAAAAAAAAAAAAAAACTTATTTTGAAGTTTAAGTAAAATTTCTGTAACACAAATCCTATCACTTTTCAAAAAGTTTGTACATAAAACTAATTAAAAAATTGAAAACTGTTTTCCTTTATTAACTCAAGGATATGAAAAGCTAATAACAAAAATTCCTATACAACTGTAATCAAGAAAGTAAAAAAAAAAATAAGAATGCACCGAGTGCATATACAAAAGTAAAAAGAGAAAGTAATTCTTTGAGGAGACAAGGTGTCTACCTTCCACCCCCTCATGACTTGTTTGAAACCTTAGTCTTCAGAGAGAACTGTCAGAAGAGGAAAAATCAGCTCTTCTTTAAAAAAAAAAATTTTTTTAAAGTAGATTTTACAAGGCTCTAGTGATATTTAAGTGAAAGTCCGCTTTTTCTGGATTAAAAAAAAAAAAAAAAAAAAAATGAAATATCGCTAAAAAGCAGAGAACTATTTTTCTTAATTAACTGTAAGCTCTCCAGGAGTCCAACTTGTAAGAATTATGAAGGGAAAATTTTTACCGATGAAATCTCTTCGAGATAAGACGAAGGTGCCCATCCAAATTCGCTGCCTATTTGAATGTAATACCATCCACTGTCTGTCTTTTGCTGTACCTGAGGGAAGAATTTAAATATAAAAATAGGCTTTCAACATTGGAAATTTATTTCCTCTTAGTATATATTAGGTTACGTATTACACTTTTTTTTCTTGTTGATGCTATTAATTGCCTGGATGAGATTACTAAACAAGCGAGTATTTACTTCATGGGGCTGGAAATAATCAAAGAGTACCACAAAATGAAAAAAATGAAACTTGCTAAGACGATAGCATTAACAATCAAAGGGAGCAAACTCTGTTCTCTTTCAGAGTTACCTCCCCTTTTTAACGCTGTTATGCGAGTTTTTGCATGGAGATGCTGGCGAACGCCTTACAAGAATAACTTTGAATCCAGGTAAATGAAAATGGAGAATTATTACTTCTGTATGTAATAATTGTGACACACAAACTCAAATAATATCAGACAAAGACTGATAAATATAATTTGTATCATTCCAGGTGTTGCCTACTTGTAAATAAAATGCCTACGTCATATGTCATTCATGTTCTATACACATAAAAACACATATTCGTCTTCGATATGTTGCCAGCCCTATTCATAAAGAAAAAAAATATGAGACTCATACAAGATTCAAACCATTAGGCTGTATCTTTTCTGAAGCACAAGTTCAATTACTTTTTTTTTTTTTTTACAAAGGGAGTTACGACTTAGCAAGGTTCGAAGACCACTTGAGGATAGAGGTTAATGAATGTAAAGTGGTAGTGTTAACGGTGTAAATTGGGTATAATTTGATTAGTTAAGGGGACGATTCAACAAGAAATTGTTTATATTGGATTTGAAGGCTACTATATTGTAGTCGCTTGAGAAGCAGGCCATCCAGTGTTCCACAGGTGGGCAGTTCTAGGAAAGAAACTTTGTTCATGGAATATGCATTTAGATTTAGGCACAAATAGCGAATGGGGAAAATTGTTGATAGTGGTTATAACTAGACGAGTATTTTTTGTTTTTTTTGTGAAAGTTTGCCAAGGAGGACCATAGATTGTAGCTCAAATGAGCACTTGCTATGAAAGTAACGATAGATCCTATAAGAGTTTCATTTTTCACTTTGTGGTATTCTTTGACTATTTCCAGCCCTGTGAACTAAATGCTTGCTTGTTTAGTAATATCATTCGGCCAATCAATACCATGAACAAGCAAAATACCAACTTTATACAAAACGTAAAAATATAAAAAATAAAGAAGTAACTGCTATTTGATTTTGGTTAGTTTCTTTGTTCTAACTCGCAGGCCATCATTTTACGGCCATTCTTAGCAAGACACACATGATGAGCGGGGAGGATGAATTGTTGTACCTGAGAGAGGAACAAATATAAAAAAGTTTTTAATATTTGAGGAGGGAGGTAGAGTGAAGATCTGCCATCATGAAAACCAAAATGCTCCGCTGGATCTACTAGGCTGCGCTCAGTTGCCTTTAACTGTCACTACCCAGGTTTTCAGCTGCTCACCAGCACAATTGATTGTTTGTTTGTTTGTTCTGTTTTACGGCATATCAACCACTTTGGGGTCATTTAATGCCGAAAGGTTCGTTATGTTGTGTTAAATATTGGTTTGTTCTTCTTAAGGTTTTTCTTTTTTTTGGGGGGGGGGTCTTTCCTTATATTTTTGAGTATATTTTAGTTTCTTTCAGAAAATTGATAATTTTTTGGGGATCAATCTTGTTTAATATTGTTTTCAGATTTTTTTCTTGGTAATACTTTGTTCGGATTTGTTCAAGGTCAATGCAGTTTGTCAGTATATGGTGTATTGTGTAGGGTTCTTGACACGTTATACAGTTTGGTGTCTCCTCCCCTTTTAGTAGATGTGAGTGGGTGATGTGAGTGTGACCTATTCGCAGTCTGGTCATTACTACCTCTTCCTTTCTTGTTAACTTTTTGGTGTTTCTCGTTCCAATATTTGGTGTTATTTGGAATAGTTTGTTTTTGGTGCATGAGCTCCAGTTTTCTTGCCATTTTCTCTTCAAAAATGTGTTTATTTTAGTCTTTAGGTCTGTATAGGGGATTTTTCCACTTATGTGGTTTTGTTGCAGAGTTTCCTTTGCTGCCTTATCTGCTTGTTCATTCATGTATATGCCGATATGGCTTGGTATCCAGCAAAAGATAATGTTTTTTTTCATGGTTATGGCATCTATTTTGTTTAGCAATTTTGTAATAAGTGGGTTTGTCATTTTTTTTTCTTTTAGAGATATGAGTATTGAAAGTGAGTCAGTAAATATGATATATTTTTGATGGTCATCATTGGTTATTATATTCAGTGCCGAATCTATGGCTGTTGCTTCTGCGCTGAAAATAGAAGATTCGTTTGGGAGCCTTTTCTTTAGTTTTATTTTTTTGTGGATGGCTGCGCATCCTACTTTATCTCCATCTTTTGATCCGTCAGTGTAAATTTGTGTATATTCTTTGTATGTATTCTGGATGATAAGTAGTTCTTCATGGAAGGTTGATGGGTGGGTTTTCGTTTTGGGATATTTATTTAATTTTAATATTATGTGTGGTTGTTTGATCATCCAGGGTGGAGTTTTTGATTTGTTATATTTATGTATTTTTGTAATGTCCATTTGGGCTTCTGTGAGAAGGTTTTTTATCCGGAGGCTGTAGGGCTTGATGATATTTTCTTTCTTGTTGAAGAGATGTGTGTATTGTGGGTGGAGGGTACATTGGTATGCAGGATTTGTTGGACACGATACCAGCTTTAGGTAATATTGTAGCGCTAACTTCTGTCGTCTTAGAATCAGTGGAGGCTCATGGGCCTCTATATAGAGGCTTTCTACTGGAGAGGTTCTAAATGCTCCCAAGGCTAATCTTAATCCTTGATGATGGATTGTATTTAGTTCTTTTATGTAGGACTTCCTTGCTGCTCCATAGATGAAGCATCCATAGTCCATTTTAGATCTGATTAGAGTTTGGTATAATTTCAATAATGTGACTTTGTCTGCACCCCAATCGGTGTGTGCTAGGACTTTGATCAATTGCATTGTCTTTTGGCATTTTGCTTTTAAATATTTTATATGCGGTATAAAGTTCAATTTTTTATCGAATATAATACCTAAATATTTATGTTGGTCGGTGAGTGGGATGTTCTTGTTATCCAGTTTCAGGTTGGGGTCGTGGTGGAATTTTCGTAATTTGCAAAAGTGGATGCATTTAGTTTTTTCCTCTGAGAATGTAAATCCATTTTCTATGGCCCATTTGTTTATTTTATTCAGACAGAGTTGTAGTTTGCGTTCGGCTGTTTGTATATATTTAGATTGGTAGTATATAAGTAGGTCGTCCACGTATAGGGCGTTTTCAATTCCTGGGTCTATGTTTTTTATGATATTGTTTATTTTAATGTTGAAGAGGGTGACAGACAGGATACTGCCTTGGGGGACCCCCATTTCTTGATCTTTTTGGACTGAATAAGTGTTGTCCATCCGTACTTGGAAGTTTCTATTTGTTAAGAAATTTCTGATAATTTCTGGCATTCTACCCCTAAGTCCTAGTTCATACAGGTCTTTTTGGATTCCGTATTTCCAAGCGGTGTCATACGCCTTTTGCATGTCAAAAAAAATTGCTATTAGATGTTCTTTTTTTGCAAATGCTTCTCTTATGCGTGTTTCCAGTTTTATTAAGTGATCGGTGGGGCTTCTATTTTTCCTGAAACCCGACTGGCTTTCTGTAATTAGATTTTTGCTTTCCAAGTACCAATTTAACCTTTCGTTAATCATTCTCTCAAAAGTTTTGCACAAACAACTAGTTAGTGCAATGGGTCGGTAGTTTGTTGGGTTTGTATGGTCTTTTTTTGGTTTGGGTATTGGGATTACTGTTGCCTGCTTCCAGTTTTTTGGAATGTTGTTAGTTATCCATATCTCATTGTAAATTTGTAATAAGTAGTCCAGTGATGGTTTTGGTAGTTTTTTGAGGAATTGATAATGGATCTCGTCGGGGCCGACTGCTGTATCGGGAGATTTGTTTATTGCCTCCTCTAGTTCTGCACTGTTGAATAATTGATTGTAGTTTTCTTCATTTTTTGATTTGAAGTTTATTTTTATTTTTTCTTCATTTTTCTTTATAGCTTGGAATTTTTTATTTTGGTTTTTTGATGATGAGTTCATTGAGAATTGTTCTGCTAATTTATTTGCGATATTTTGTTTGTCGGTAATCTTTGTGTTGTCGCATATAAGGTGTTTAATAGGGTTCTTTGTATTTTTTCCTGCTATTTTTCTGACCATCTCCCATACTTTTTTGGGTTTTGTGTTTTGATTAATTTTTGTTACATAGTCTTTCCACGAGTTCCGTTTTGATTCTTTGATAGTTTTCCGTGCTTTGGCTTTGCTGTTTTTATAGGTGTCCAAATTTTCTTTCGTTGGACTGTTTTTGAATTTCCTTAGGTTTGCACGTCTGGCTCTTATAGCTTCTTTGCATTCTTTATTGTACCAGGGTTTGTTATATTTTGTAGTAGTGGAACTTTTTGGTATGTTCTCCTCGGCTATTGTGAGTAGGGTGTTGCTGAAGTATGTGATGTGTTCTAAGTCAGGATTCGCTTCAGGTATTAATCTGTATTGACATGTATTTTGGAAATTTTCCCAATTTGCCTTTTGTAAATTCCAGCGGGGTGTTTTGTCTTCTGGCTTGGGATTCTCGTTTTCTATTATGATTGGGAAGTGGTCACTTCCGCATGTATCCTTATGTGTTCTCCAGCTATAATCCATGTATATAGTTGGGTCACATAGTGTTATATCGATTGCTGATAGGGTTCCCGTTGGTGGGTGCATATATGTATTCTCTTTGTTGTTGAGTAGGCATAGATCATTTTGGTTAATTATTTTTTCTATGGTTTGGCCTCTTTTGTTGTTTTTTTTACTGCCCCACCATATATTGTGACTATTGAAGTCTCCCAACAGTAGAAAAGGTTTAGGTAGTTGTTTGATTATATTGTTTAATTCTGTTTCGTTTATTGTTTCATTTGGTGGTATATAGAGTGAGCATAGGGTTACTGTTTTGTGTAGTGTTGCAGTTATTGCAACAGCTTGCATATTTGTTTTTAAGTTCACTTTGCTGTGTGGAATGTTTTCGTTTATCAGTATTGATGATCCACCGGTGGCTTTGCATGATAATTTGTTTATGTGGTTGTATATTGAGTAGTGTTTTATGTTAATTTTGTCATTTTCTTTTAAGTGTGTTTCCTGTAGGCAAATTATTGCAGGACATAAGGATTTGATAAGTATTTGCATTTCTTCGATATTAATTTTTAATCCTCTTATGTTCCACTGTAGGATTTTGTTAGTCATGGTTTATATTTTCTTTTGGTTTTGGACTGTTGGTGTTTATGTCTACGTCCATAGTTTCGATGTTAGTTTGGGTGTTTCTTTTGGAAGTGGATGGTCTGTTTCTTGTTTCTGGTGAGAGGCTTTTTTTGGGTTTTGGTCTGGGACTTTTAGATTTACTTTGTCTTGACTGTCTTTTTTGGCTACCAGTTTCAACTAGTTCAAATTTATTTTCATTTTCAATTAATACTAATTCTGTTTTTTGTTTGTCATTTTGTTTTTGGGGGGTAGTTTTTTTGTTGTTCTGTTCTATTTCCATTTTTTCTGTTGTTGTGTGTTTATTTTTAACATCTGTTTTTGTCCTTGTTTGTGACTTGGATCTTTCACGTTTTGATAATTGAGGTTTCATTTCTTTAGAGATTGATTCCTCAATATTGATGGAAGTTTTTCTGATTTCCTTTGTTTCGTTTTCTTTTATACTGGGTTGTTCGTTTCTGACTTTTATTTGGCTGTTAGAATTTATTTTCAGTTCTGATAAAAAGGATTTTAATTCTTCAAGTATGTTCTTTAGTTCTTTTGCTAGGTTTGCAATTTCTGGAGCAAGGTTTAGTTCATTGTAGTTGTACATTTTGTTTGCTTGTTGGGTTATTGTGGCATATGAGTTTTTGGTGCGATTTGTGACTTCTTTGCGGGCTTCTTGGAAGGTTATATTTTTTTGATATTTGATTGTTATTATTTCCTTCTCTTGCTTATATATTTTGCACTGTTTTGAGTGAGAGTGGTGCTCTTCTTGACAGTTTGTGCATTTGGTTTTATTTGGACAGTCTTCTTCATCGTGGTCTGGGTTTTTTTCACTGCAGTTTCCACATGTGAAGAATCTTAGACATTGGTCTTTATTATGTCCAAACTTTTGGCAGTTGTAGCATTGTAAAGGTTTTGGAATGTATTGTTCTATTTTCGTTCTTTCATAACCTATATTGATGGTCTCTGGTATTTGAGGATAATTGAATGTTAATATATAAGTGTTTGTATATATTACCTCTCCTTTTTTTTTTAAATGTGATTCTTTTTACATCTGTGACCCCTTGGTTTTTTAGTTCTGTTTTGATTTCTTCTGTTGTGCAGACGGAGATTTCCTGGTTTTTTATGACTCCTTTGGAGTAGTTTAGTGTTTGGTGTGGATAAGCTTTGATGTTTGTTTCATGCAATTTTTGTAGTTGAAGTAGAGTTTTGGCCTGTTTTTTATTTTGTACTTCTACCAATATGGTACCATTCCTTAATTTTTTGACATTTTTAGGTGTTATTTTGCTTGATATTACCTTTTGGATAATGAAGGGTGACATTTTAGTTAACGGTATATTAGACGTTGCTTCTAGCACGATGAATCTTGGAAAGTTTGTATCTTCATTGTCGCTGTCAGAGTCTATTTCTGTGTGTGGTCTCTTGGATTTTTTGGCATTCATAATAATTTTTGAAAAATTCATCAGCCATGCTCCCCACCCTCCTCGGAGCCCCTTATGGGGAAGAACTATGAGGGGGTAAATCCCATTCGCCTCGGTTCTCCAGGGCTACATAGCTGGTATACTCAAACATGGGGAGGTTTCCAAGCATTCACAATATATGGTTATGCCCACCCAAGTATGGGATTTCCCTGTATTTTTATTATTCCTGATGGTTACCTTTTTCCCAGCTTGATTGACCCTTCAGTCATCGCTTATTAACTCAGTTTATTGTTTATGTTGAGTGTTAGTGTGTTTTTGTTTGGATTGTCTGAATTAGTGCTTGTCATGACCAACCGATTGATTGGATCGGGCCTATCCAACCTCCCGTCTAGCCTAGTAAGGGCCAAAGTGGTGTGTTGTAGTATCATGTTATTATTTCCTAGGCATGTTCCACTCAACCACCAGGATCCCGTTCTTAATGCATTACGGGTTGCCACCAACGGTCAACTGGTGGTCCCATTGAAGGATTTTTACCCTCTGCAGGGGGGCAGTTGGTATGTTCTATCGCCCTACCAACTAGGCAAAAAAAAAAAAAAAAAAAAAAAAAAAAAAAAAAAAAAAAGGGGTGAGGAGGTGAAGGAAAAAGAAAACGAGGGAGGGGAAGGGGAGGAGAATGTTGTTTTTGTTTTTGTTTTCGCAGAACATGACTAAGTTTTGCAAAAGGGAATAAAAAAACAAAGACATCTATGTAGGTGCGTTTCATCTCAGGAAGTCAGTAGACAGCCTGATCTGGTAGCACCAGACCAGCACAATTGAATTGACCAGTGAGACTTGTCACTTTAAAGTGCCCAGTGTTTGTCAACAACAGGGGAAATAGAGCGATTCACTGTTGAGAAAATTAAAATGCTTCATGAATCTCGAAAGTCACACTGTTAGACCATATCTGTAATGATGACATCCGAAGGCGCTATGGAATTGCGCCGACTGAGGGCAAAAGGGAATGGTGTCTAAGATGGTTCAGACATGTGTAGAGTCTGATGACAGCATCATTGTGGAACCTGCTTTTAAATTTTAAGCCGCCGGGAAGTGACTGAGAGAAAGGCTGATAAGATAGGCAGACGTCTGTGAACAATACTCTAAAAAAAAAAATTTTCAATCAGATGAAGTTCATGATGATGCCAAATGGGGGCAGAGATCCATTATTGCGGACTGTTATTGCTCAGAATTAACACAAAGAATAAAAAGAGTTCAAATGCCATCTATCCAGATAGGTTTAGTTTGTTTAATCAAAGAGATGCTTTGAAAATAGCGAGAAACAATTTTAGATCAAATAGTGTTGTTTCATTTCAATGATATAATGGGCTTCTTATTCATGAATAGAGCTAGGACAACAACATATTCTTTTCGTCGTTTTGACTCTCGAGTGTGTATCCGTTGATATTTTATATACTGTTATATAGTGATGTGGTTCTCTGTTGATTAACTGTGTCGGATATATACTTGAGAGTCAAAACAATGAAAAGAATATGCTGTTGTCATAGCTCTATTCATGAATTTTTAATTAGCATTTGGTTTTCACGTTCTCCCCTAGTCTGGTGGTGATTAGGGCTTCTCTTTTGGTCAATTCAACGACTGGGGGGAGGGGGAACGGAGATAGCAAATAAATTAAATGAATTAAGATGATATTGTTAAGAGTTGTTACTGGTTAGGTCCTCAGGAAATGTTCTAACGTCCCTATTTAACTGAACTTAACAAAACCTCATTGGATAGTTTAATCTATTGCAGCAGTATGTCTTATGAAGGATTAATGTACCCTGAATCAAAAACGTTGTTGTTAGGGTGTTCACCCCATTGTCGCAGAATCTATAACCTTCCAGACTTTTATTGTGATGAGGATTCCATTTAATGGTTGTGTAGTCAGCCGATGTGTGTATGGGTGTGCGCGTGCGTGTGTGCATGCATGCATGCGTGTGCATATCTGTGGTTGTGCACTGGATTGCAGTGAATTTGTCCCAAAAGCATGCGCATGTGCGTGTCGCTTGTTTGTCTCAACAAAACTAAGATTCCTCTGTTTGTTTCTGTCCGACCATTTTTTATATAAACATTCCATAGTCATCTTTTGTTTTCCACAGGATAAAGATTAATGAATGTAAGGTGGTAATGTTAATGGTGTAAGTTGCGGTAGAATTTGATTATTTAAGGGAACAGCTCAACAAGAACTTGTTTACATTAGACTTGAAGGCTACTATATTGTAGTAAATCCCAACAGCATACAAAATCCAGATACTAATTTTAGTTACATTCCATAAATATGTGATGATGTTAGCAGTGTATCGGTGTTTAAAATTTCTTTCTCATCTGTAATGTGAAAAATTTAAACAAGATGCTACTCATATCCAAAAGTCCTGAGATATAATGACCGAATTATATTACATGCCATGCTAAAATTAGTAATAATTCTCCAAATTACAAAAAAATGATTGAGTAGAAAAAAAAAAAAAAAAAAAAAAAAAAATTATTGAATGATGCAATTTTATTAGTTTCTTATATTGTGGCTTATCTCCCTTGTTTTCAGCTAACTTTCGCAATTTCAAATTAAAAAATGGCAGATGGAAAATATGTGATCATAGTGATGTTTATTTTTGTAAAAAAAAAAAAAAAAAAAAAAAAGAAAAGTCCTAACAGATCTACTCAAATCATTTTTCGTAATTTGTTGGAATTTTTACTAATTTCGACATGATACATTAGTACATATTTTTTTTTTACTTAAAATGCATTCTTTTTGATTGTAATATACAATCACCAACATTGCCTCAAACAAATTCTGTCATCCCAAATAACTCTCCCGCAGCTAATGATGTGGATATTAGAGACATTCTGTACTCTTTCTTGAAAAGTATAATCATTCACCTTATATGGAGGTCAAAATGACAAATCATTTATAACCTCAAGGTCAAAAGTTCAAATCAGCTTCAATGTATCTCACTTTAAAATATTTAATACTAAAGTAAATTACATATTTTGCTGTTCAAGGCCTTTATGTAAAGATTTTTCATTGTTTACTTCAAGTGGTGTGGAAGGGGATGAGACAAAGATTTGTCCATTACATAAACCAATTCTTTTTTTTTGTCAATGTTCAAATTTTGTTAACATCTGATTTCTATTTGTGTGAAATTTTGTAATTCTAAAATCATCTGTATCGGAATTTCATTTTCAAATGCATAGTTTTTTTTAAAACTTCTATTTCCCATCATGCACTTGAAACAGTTATCCTCATTTTTATTGTTTGTCCTACATTATACTGTTTATATGGAGGATTGAATTAAATTATGAAGTGTGATGAACACAAGTAACTTTCATATATACCTCGACTTCTTGCCCTGCTGAGAAGCTAATACCATCGCCGACGCTGTCTACATATGGTGCACTGGTAATAAACTTTGTCCGCCTCTCTTCAGCACTCACTTCAACGGGAAGGTTTTCAACCTATACAACACAAAGCAAAATGTGATACTATAGTGTTGGGAATTAAAGAATAAAAAGAGGGAAAAATATAGCAAAAACAAAAAGAAAATTAAATTTATCAGCAGAACAAAAAGATAGGAAGTTGTTCACCAAGGAATACAAAGGTGAGCTGAGTTGGGATTGTTAATCAAGGTGTGGCAGTAACAGGGAACTAAAGTACGGACAGTTTTAGAAGTGGCAATGAGCTTTAGAACAATTAAGGACAGTTTACAGTTTGAGTTGAGGACATTTTCCAGTTGAGAACAGTTGCCAGTCTTACACAACTGAATGTAAGTTTTGGCTCGGAGCAAATCGAGTGAGCCGACAAACACAGCCTCAGCAGACAACAAAGATGTAGATGTTAACGTTCAGATGGTTCCAAATCCCATCAGAAATTTGTGGAAAACTTTGAAGTTGAGGGTGCAAGCAAGAAGTCCCAAGAATATCAACAAATTGAAGAATTGGACAAAAGAATGGCTGAAACTACCAGCAAATGCTTATAAGAAAGTAGTAAGCAGTTATGGAAAGCATTTGGAGGCTGTAAAACAGAACAGAGGATATACAACTAAACATTATTAAATGTATTGAATGTTTTTGCATATGGGTAATTTGATTTTTCGTTAATAAATATTTGTCAAATGAATATATTTTAATTTCCCTTTCATTTTTTAGATAATATCTATTGATATTTTTGGAGGAATACAAAAAAATAAAAAAACCCAATGTACCAAATACTTTTGCTATCCACTGTGTGTGTGTGTGTGTGTATATATATATATATATATATACTAGCAAAAGTACCAGTCGTTAACTAGGTTCAAAAACAGCCTACAGAAAATGGATTCTGATTTATGAAAGTATGATAGGTTATGAAAAAGAAGAGTTGTAAAGAGATAGCTTCGAATGTGGGGGTATCAAAACCAAAGCAAAATATGATGAAAGTAAAAATAAAATAGATAAACCCCATAATTTATTATACCATACCTGTTCACACTGAAACACTTATCACAATATTCTGTGGATTTATATTAAAAAACCTTGTTAAACTTTGTGACATATTTACATTCTATGGAGATCAGGTGTGAACGACCCCCACCCCATAATTTTATTATACCATATTTCTTCAAACTGAAACATAATTACCAAAGTATACTTACGCAGAAAGTTATGAAAAATCTTTATTAAAGTTTGTGCCTATTTCCATTCTATGGGGGTCAGACGCGAACGCAGACCCCACAATTTTATTATACCATCCCTATTTAAGTTAAAACATACTTATCAAAGTATTCTTATGTACATCTATATCAAAAACACTTGTAAACTTTTTTTTTTTTAATTTTTAAATTTTTTATTTACATACTTTGTGGACCAGGCACGTACGCAGACCCCACAATTTTAATGAACCACCATTTTGCCACATCAAACATACCCATTCCTGTGTCTCGATACATCTTCTATCATTATATATAATCAGTTTTTTTAAAATAGTCAACCATATAGAAGTCTATTCGTGATCAGACACACACAGACATTTAGCTTTATATCATTTTTATTATTTTTAAAACAGTAATCTATGTACACGCGTGTTTCAAGGTATCTACTTGAAACACACGTGTACGTAGATTACTGTTTTCAAAATAAAGTAGCTGAGCAGCGGCTTGGTTCCCACCAGTTTTGGCAAATAGCAAACAGAATTCTGAACAGAAGCGTGTGCTCCATCCCAACTATCATCAATGGACCTGAGGTAATCTCGTCAGCATCAGACAAAACCAAACTCTTTGTCAAGAACTTTGCAACTAATTCTACCTTTTGCGATCAAGGCCGCCAACCCCCAATATTTCCTCCTGTATCTGAAAACACACTATGTGATATACGTATATCTGTACGTGATGTTGCCAAGCTAATCAAAAACCTTGATTCCAGTAAAGCAACTGGCCCGGACGGTATTCCAATTATAGTACTCAAAAAACTTCAACCTGAACTAGCGCCCATACTTACAAAACTATTTAAACGTTGTCTTAAGGAGAATAGTTTCCCATCTCCCTGGAAAATTTCATCAGTATGCCCTGTATTTAAGAATTCAGGTGATCGCTCATCTCCCTCTCAGTACAGGCCAATAAGTCTCCTGTGCGTCATGAGTAAGTTGCTGGAATCTGTGTTAAATACAGAAGTAATCAACCATCTCAACAAAAATAACCTTCTTAGTGACACTCAATATGGTTTCCGTTCTGCTAGATCTACAGCAGATGTGCTTACAATTATATCTCATAGGATTAGCAAATCTCTCGACGGAGGCAACCTTTCTAGGGCAATTGCTCTTGACATATCTAAGGCCTTTGATAGGGTATGGCATAAAGGTTTACTTCATAAGATCTCTAGCTATGGTATAGCTGGAAATGTCTTCTCAATTATTAAATCATTTCTTTCTGATAGGTTCATAAGAGTAATAGTTGAGGGGCAAAAATCAGAAGCCCACAGTATTAATGCCGGTGTCCCTCAGGGGTCCATCCTGGGCCCAACTCTTTTCCTGATCTACATTAATGATCTTCCAAATCACATCCTTACATCATTTGTAGACATTTATGCTGACGACACTACCATTTATGGTAGCACATCTAAGACAGTAAACGACCAAGTTCTCTCCAATTCTCTCTCCTCTGATCTTGAGCATGTAGTACAATGGGGAAAGGAGTGGCTGGTTACTTTTAATGCATCTAAAACCAAGCTTCTCTCTTTACATCATCAACATTCTGATCCCCATCTGGCATCAATTGAAATGAATGGCTCTCGTCTTCAGGAGGCCTCAAGTTTTGACAAGCTTCTGGGCTTGACTATTACTCCTGATCTTAAATGGAACACGTACATCAAATCTGTTGCCAAGGCCGCTGGAAAAATGGTGGGATCTTTCTATCGATCCAGTAGATATCTCACTGCTGATGCTATTCTCTATTTATATAAGAGCCAGGTACGTCCAAGGATGGAATACTGTTGCCACATCTGGGCAGGAGCTGCTAGAAAGGACTTGTCCTGCCTTGATAGAGTTCAAAATAGACTTCGTAGCCTCGTAGGAGATGTCCTTTTCTCTTCCTTGCAACCTCTATCTCACAGAAGAGATGTTGCGAGTTTGTCTCTGATGTATCATTATTTTCATGGAAAGTGTTCGACTGAGCTTCAATCTATGGTCCCCCCTCGCAAAACTTTCACAAGAAACACTCGTCTAGCTGTAAACACTATCAATAATTCCCCCCACTCTTTATCTGTGCCTAAACCTAAACGTAGATTCCATGAACAAAGCTTTTTTATTAGAACTGCACACCTGTGGAATTGTCTTCCGTTTTCCTGCTTTCCGGCTGACTACAATATGGTTGTCTTCAAGTCTAACGTAAATAAGTTCTTGATGAGCCGTTCCATATAAGTTATCAAATTTAACAAATTTTCATTACTAATGATTATTATATTGTCCAATTTTTACTGTACACTCTTTAACCCTTATCCTTGAGTGGCCTCTTGGCCTTGATAATGTGGTGATACCTATGAAAAAAAAAAGAAAAAGTCCAATGTGAACAAGTTCTAATTGAATCGTCCCCCTAAGTAATCCAAGTTACAAAATTCCCACTGTTTACAATGCTAAAATCACAATGACTAATGTATACCTATTAACCCGTATCCTTGAGTGGCCTCTGGGCCTTGATAAGTGGTGACACCCATGTAAAAAAAAAAATAAAAAATAAAATAAAAAAATAAATAAAATGTTATATACGTCCAAATAAATTATGGGCGACTTTCTAGTAAATAAAAAATGAGCTTCAAGGTGGAGCCACTATTTAACCGTAAGTATCGTTAAAAAAACAAACAAAAAAACCCAACAAATATATATATATATATATATATATAATCCAAGGCCCACAATTCTGATTAGAAAATCATAGTTATCGCCCTTTTTCCACCTACCTTTTGTAAAAACAATTTATTATAAAAAGAAAAAAACTTTACTTGTTAACCAAGATTCCATTTTAGAATATATATATATGTGTGTGTGTGTGTATTTACTTGAGCAGCATTTTATTATTCAAACAAACATTGTCAGACTTCTGCTGAATTATGCTTTTTTTTTTTTTTTTTTTTTTTTTTTTAAATTTTTCCAATATATATATATATATATATATATATATATATATATATATACAAATGGATTTTTCCCCCTTTAGTTTGAGTTTTAGTGATTGGAAATTTCAAAACAATTTCTTAGTTTAATTTTTAGTAGGACGAAGGGAGGGGGTATTTTGCTATTTAAATTGAATGCTAACTCATATTGGATTCTCAACAAAAACAATAAATGCCAATAAAAGGAATTATTAGAGTGGGTTAGCATCCAGGAGAGATGGAAAGTAATAAGTTATTTGAGTCATCCGTAACTACAGGGTGTCCAAAAAGTCACTAAAAAATAAAGAATCTATTTAAATTAAAAAACCCTTCAGTGACTTTTTGGACACCCTGTATAACAGTAAATGTTGATAAGAAAAACGCGGTGCAAGTTTGGGGGAAACTGATTTTTCCAACCCAAACAACACTACTCACCGTATTCTGACGAGGTGGCGGCAATGTATGTGATGTGTTCCCATAGACGGAACTGATATGCTCATAATGGTTCTCCTCGAGATCTTCGTAATCATCGCTCTCGTAGACACTGACATAGTTGGATTCTGTGTCAATTTCTGACGTCGAGTGAGGTCTTTGTGGAGCAGAAGGTGGTTTTGTCGTTGTTGGATTTGTTGTTGGACTCTTTCCTTTAAGTAACTTGCTTACATCGGACAGATTACTGACAATTTCAACAGGAATATTTCCCCGGGGAGCGGTCGAACTTCCAGCGGCCTTCAGACATGTTGCTGGTGCCCATCCGATTTTGCCATTGAAGCTGATAAGACAAAAAAATTTTTTATATAGATTTATAATCAACTAGCAGGACAACCTGACAGTGCCCACGATTGAATAAAGACCAATACTATTTTCTTTTTCACTGTGCTCATAGTATACTAGCTTCGGTGTTGCCCAGTCGAAACATTGTCAAGCGGAGGGATTAGTCACATACTGTTAAAGATATACTGAATATCCTAACGTTTTACAAAAAAAGTGACCATATGTTGGATTTTCAGAAGCATAAAATACATCCATTTTGATCCATGAAAATCAAATGCGAAGTGACTGTCATATGTAAAAAGGGAAATAACTCTCATAGCTTAAATAAATAAGCTTACTTCCGGTTTTATATGCAGTTGTCAGTTATTACTATAAAGTGAAATTGTGTGTGTGTGTGTGTGTGTGTGTGTGTGTGTGTGTGTGTGTGTGTGTGTGCACATTTCCCTACCAAACTACTGCCAATTTTCAGTCTATAGACTCGAGATTTGACATAAGGGCTATTGAGATTTGGGAAATCTTTTTAATTGGTTTTCGTCCAGAAATTTGGCTGTCAAGGGGTTAAAGTTCAACAATTTGACCTTTGAAAACTCTACCAAACTCTTCCACCCATTTTGGGTCTAAGCACTTGAAGTTTTAGATGTAGGTTACTTGGACATGAATCAAACTTTTTAATTTGATTTGAGCTCAAAACAATAAATGTAAGGGGTCAAAGTTTTAAAAAATTTGACCTCTGCGGTCTCTTCCAAATTACTCAGCTAAATTTTGGTCTAAACAATTGAAATTTTATATAAAGTGTATTGAGACATAGGGCAAGCTTTTTAATCAGGTTTTGGCCAAAAATTTGGCTTCTAAGGGGTCAAAGTTCAAAAGATTTGACCTTTACGGTCTTCAGCAAACTATTCAGCCACTTTTGGGTCTAAACATTTGAAATTTTACATAAAGGGTATTTAGATATGCAGCAAGCTTTTTAATCATTTTTGGGGGCGAAATTTGGCTGCCAAAAAGTCAAAGTTGAAAGAGTTGACCTTTGCAGGCTACCAAACTCCTCCTACACTTTTGGGTCTAAACACTTGAAACTTTAGATGTAGGTCACTTGGACAAGAGTCCAACTTTTTAATTATATATATATATATATATATATATATATATATATATACACACACACAAAGTTATGAACAGTACATAGGGCCCGCACAAAGCCAGGTGAACTGTTAGTTAGATATAAATTCAATTAAAAGATAAATTAAACAAATCACCTTTTAAATAATATTTCTAAATAGAAAAACTAAAATAATTCTATTACAACAAACAATAACATGGAGCTAATTATTAAAACATTTTCTTTAATGTAATAAATGCAAATGAGGTTACTTCTTGAATTTAGATTTTCTTTGAATAAATAGTATGTATAGAAATCATGCTGGAATGAAGGTGTTTAAACGTCCATTTTCAGTAGGATAACTAATTTGTGAAACGGTGTACCTTTCTGTATCATTATTATTAATTACATTGTGAAAAAACAAACAGGAATACGACTTCATCATAATAGATAAGCCGTAATTTTGTAGTTAGATTATTCAGACTACTGTTATCATGAGTGCTATTCTCACAATATTTTGGACAATGTAACCTTCGACCCTTCTTCAAGGGTATTTTGTCATGGCCGGCGTATTGTATAGTACCAAGTAAAACTTCAGTTTTTAGTGCCTCTTCTGGAGGTTGAAGGTTCAATCTTCAGTGTGGGTGATACTAACCATACAATTGTGAATTACTTAAGACTTCTAACCAATCAGGGTAGAACAAAAAATAAATAACTTCAATTAGTTTCAACCAAAAATGATCAAAATTAAAAGATATTAAGTGTGCATGTGGAAAAGAAAAGGAGACAGGAAACCATTTTTTGATGAAATAAAATTATCTAGTTCCCCTGCTACTCTTTATGAATTATTTGAAGTCTTAGCCTTCACAATAAAATTAACATTTTCAGCTTTCAGAGAGAACTGTCGTAAAAGGAAAAAGAAAAGAAAAAAAAAACACGAAGAGAAAAAAAAACAAAAACAGGTGAAGATAAAGTGAGAGGGGTGCAGAAAGAGACAGAAATAAAATCCAGCCAAATAGCAACACAATAAGGATGCAAGGCTTTAGTTATTTTGCATAAAAAGTAGATTCCGACAAAAAAGCAGAAAACTCCGACCCATGGAAGGTTACAGTGATTGGATTTAGAAAAAAAAAAAAAAAGAAAAGAATTTTGCTACAATTAACTCACATGTCTGTGTCATTGTATACGTGTGTGTGTGTGTGGTTTTATTTAATTTTTTTTTTTTTACAAGCATCAAATATCGGTATTCAACAAGCTACCAATGAAGACATTGTGGAATATCAACAGCAAAATATCTCTTACCGAACCCACCACCATCCATCCAAGCTTTTCTGTAGTACTTCAACTTCATCCCCAACATTCAGCGTATGGTCGTCTGATCCTTCCGCCGTGTAAACCTGTGTGCAAGTGTATTTCTCCCCTGAAATAGAAACAACAAAAGCAAAATTAGTTCAACATTCATAAATATCTTTTCCAAGATTATGTTGTGTACTCATTCCCAATCTGAATCTAAAATACAAGCCGATGTGTGAGTTTGTGTACAAGTGGAATTAACAGCACATTCAGTTACAGCTTTGATATTAAAGTTAGTTTAAACGAGGGTTCTGAACAGGGTCCATAGCTTTCCATTTGTGTCGTCAGAGCGAAGTACAGATAGTTTCATGCATGTTGCTTGGAAGAGATGCATTAGGCTGATGCCTGGAAGTACAATTGTGAATTCATGGATGTGTAACGCGAGTCAAAGACAGGCTTAAATCTGATGATCCCAGAAGATTAAATCTGGACAATATAAGGAGATGTGCACAGAACAGGAGACTTTGATGGTATGGCCACATTGAAAGAATGGGTGAGAATATGATGTAAATATGATTGTAAATATGACATAGGTTGGGACTATGTCAATCATTATGATCACTATGTCAACATGATCCATTTCAGCAGTGTCCATAATCTTGACTGTAATCATCTAATCGAACAAAGGTGACATTCAAATGTAAACATACTTCATGTTGAGGGATGCGAACCAGAATTTTGCCAGAGTCACCCATATTGAATTTATATTAAGAATAATGGCCTCCACATTTTGGCCAAGTTTCAGGAAAATCTAATGGATGGATCAAATGCTAAAAAAAAGTGTCATTTTTAGCGATTTTGGGCATTTTTGACCTCTTTTGAGCCCCTAGGAACGCCGACTCCCAGTGTAAATGAATAATGGTGCAGTTTCAGGCCTTAACACATATATATTTCAGTTGACCACTGTGAAAAACTACTATATAGTCAGACATATCAAGCTTTTGTTGAGAAATATGAAAAGAGACACAAACAGGGGTGTTTCTAACACTAAAAGTTCCCGGGGACGTGAACCAGAATTTTTCCAGGATTACCCATACTGGATTTATATTAAAAACAATGGGCTCCACATTTTGGCCAAGTTTCAGAAAAATCTAATGGTTGGATCAAAAGTTATCGGACAAAACGTGTCATTTTTGGCCATTTTTTTTTACCTCTTTTGAGCCCCTGGGGATGCAACGGGAATTTTCGCAAATAAAATTTTTTTTACTGTGCACATCTATTTAATACAATTTGTGGCAAAATTTCAGGAAAAACTTATGGACGGTTATCTGGCAATCATCTGGAATAACGGATGCACGAACGGACGGACGGACACATGAACGTCACTGAAAACAGATCCCTCTCCGATAAATCAGGGGCCCAATAAACATATAGAATTGTGAAATAATTGATCATATTCAACCCTGGGCAATATCGGGGTCCCTACTAAGTATAAGCATGTTAAATTACTTTAAATATTGCTTGTAGGTAAACTAATAAACATTGGCCATTCTTGTTATTTCAAGAAGTTTTGGACGAGAATTTTTTTTGTTTTATTCTTAATATAAATAAAATTAAGTCTTTTCTTTGATATGACCTTCAGATTTTTAGGTTCGGTACCTGAAATTAAAAGGCAGGAAAGAATGCTAGAATGATTCTCTGAGTTCTTTTCACGTCTTTGAAAAATGTTATATACTATCTATTACAGACGGACACCAATTCTCCATTGCAATAATACAATTCATTTACCATTACAAGTAATCATCTGTTCCTCTTCTTGACCATCTGTTTTTTTAAGGAATGTTCCTGGTGCATAACCTTCTTCATAATCTGTGTTTACCAACCACCAACCTGGAAAAAAATTAAAAATAAATATTTGAAAATATTTGAATGAAATGAAAGCTATAGAAAGTAAAAGTCTGAGATTGAATGTTACCAAAACCAAAGTGATGCTCAGTGACTGTAGTAAAAAAATACAATTTGTCTTTTGCTTTTGTGGATTTGGAGAAAACTTTTGACAGAATGGCAAGAGATCATTTGTTGTGGATGTCCAGAAGGGATGCCTTAAGAGTTAACATTTTTTTTTTTTTAAATTAAAGACTTAATTAAAATTAAGATTTAATATTTATGTTTAATTAAACCATAGAAAGTAAATGTTTGAGAGTGAATGTTACCAAGACCAAACTGATGATCAATAATTTCAGCATTGAAAAGACTCCAGAAAGAAGAAAATCCTTTGCTCAGCTTGTGGAAAGGGAGTTGAATGCAGCTTTTTTTTTTTTTGTGGCATTTTCTTTTCTTTTTCTTTATCAAGCCATTAAATGGTCATAAAACCGTTAGCAATAGACAGAAGCTACTAAGCTTCTGCATGAATGCATAAAACTTAGGAACATCACAATAGTTAGCCAATACAGAACTCTGAAAATGTGGCAGTGATACATGTTCATTCACACAATTCTGAGGTAGCACTTCAGGACTACAGAACACAATGCGAAACGAGATCACTGGCACATCTGAAGAAACACCGGTGTGATTATGCAAGGGGTCTAATGTGAGTTACAGGTATTGAGAGTTTGTGTGGAAAAAGCTATTGAGATTGTTTAGTAATTTTGTTACCTTGGCGATACTATTGAAGCATAGGGAGGAGCAGTAAAGTAGGGTGTTATTTCTCATCATCATTATTGCATTTGAAGTAGTTATCCTCATTTTTATTGTTTGTTCTAACTTACAATGTTACACTATCAACTGATGAAGTCTACTTTTCATCATAGGCTCAACTGAATCCGAAGTTTAATGGCTGCCATTCAAACAAATTCAGACCCCAATTTTTAAGCAATGGGGGTGAGCTTTATGCATTACAATTCATTATTGTCAAATACTAAAACTTTAAAGAATTTGTATTTCATAAATTTACTTAAAAATTAAAGTATTAAAAATTTATTTTCAAGTCGATCATCTTTTTTTTCTTCTTTTGCCGATTAAGTTCAGCGAGTGAATAAATAAAATAAAAATCTTAACATCCATTTCGAAGGGGAGATAACTCACCAGTTTCATATTTTTCAATCACCTGCACGCTTTGTCCCACTTTAAGATCAACTTGATCCTTGGCCTGCTTCTTATACTCAAAAATGACTTCATATTCCTCGAGGAGCTTCGGTTTCGAAATTTTGGTCTCGCCAGGTTTTTTACTGAAAAAAAAAAAAAAAAAGAAATGGAATAAAAATGCAACATTTGCAATTTTATGTTGAATTTTTAGTCTGAATAAATTTAATTACATTTTTATTTGGGATTAGATCATTTAGACTCATTTTGGATGCTATTTTCACGAGGATTCGGCCAATGTAACCTTGTTATGTTATTCATATAATAATCTACTGGTCTTCGGTTCATCTAGTTAGTATAATATGATGTAGGTTATATTGTCGAAATGCGCATATAATCGCTGGTTATCTTTTCAAAAATGCATGCAAAATCATATACACTGTTAGTTTTAAGATTCAAACAGACAAACGGATAACAAGCAAATTTGGCTTTATTTACAACTAGCGAGGGGTACCCGGCGTTGCCGGGGTGTTTGGGGGGGGTTTAAAAAAAAAAAAAGTAAGTATGAGGATCGAACCTGAACCGTTGAGGCAAAGTTGTAAATTAAAGTGTGAAAAAAAAAAAAGAAAGTGCGATGTTAACTATTGCCCCACCGCCAGATGCTAACGGAAACACGTTTGAATTTATTTAATTAGCTGGATTTAGCAAGTGCACGTTTTAATGAGTTAATGAGGTATTTACTGCTGAACGCTTTTTTTTTTCCCACCCCTAAGATGTTATAGGAAAAAGACTAACCCACATGCAGCGAGCGACACATATTGAATATTTATCTTCCTGAAATCGAGCAAATTAAATAGACAGGTAAGCTTCATTGTTAACCGAGATATTACGATTTATATGTGATATAAAAAGTTTTAAAAAGTTGTGAACCGAGCGACCGCTTCTCTGAAAGAAGCCTTTTGTAGACACAGAAAAAGCGAACACACATACATACATACATTTTCGCTTTTATATTTATAGATTATCAACTAGACAACAGTGAAGTAATAGAGTTGTCAGTATCGAGGTGTGTGGTGCAGTGCAGCGTAGTGCAGTATAGTGTGGGGTGATTTAGAAATGTGTTTACTTCATGCTGGCTGTCCTCGGTTATGTTTCTTATATTGACAATTCTTGAATTGGAATGTCTATTGTTCCTAGTTACAATGCCTCCCCATGGGACAGAGTTAGACACCAGGTTCGTTTTTTTAACGTGGAGAAAAGGAACAAAAATAAAAATTGTCTCAGTCGTGAAGGATTTCTCCTCCACTAACAGGGAACAAGAAATTGAAGTGTAGCATCTGAAGAACAGATGCTACTCTTTGATCTTCGCCCAAAGGCCAATGTCTATTGTTCTATTGTGTTTACGAAATCATCTTTTAAGACATCAGAAATGTAGATAGATTGCTTTGTTTACAAATGACGTCATCGGCTCAGCAATCGGATCTGACATGTGAAATTGTCCAGCTCACTATCATTCCATGTGCGTACATACCCAACATTTTCCAATGTCACCTGTCACCTATCCAACACTGTAAAACTCTGAAATGTGTACAAAAAATTTCCAATGAAGCCATTATTTAATGTACAAGAGTAGCTTACTCTTATTCTGTTACCATAACAACAAAGTAGAAATGTAATTTGTAATTGTATTCTTAGTATTGCCTGTACTGAGGAGTGGACCTTCAACCTCCAGAAAATCTGATTATTACTTAAAATGGTACTTAGCACATTTATCCAATGTGCCAGGAGTCCTTGCGGACAATTATAGTATGAATTTTAAAATCCTTAAACCCATTCTTGTTTTGGATATTCATTTTAATACTTATATGGCACAATGCGAGCCATTTTGGATGAGCTGGTAAAATTGAAAAGGTGTTATTAAAACATGGCAACTTCAGAATGTGTTGTTAATCAGATTTGATCTTAGTTGGGTTTGACAGATGTTTATAAAATCCCAGCCATTTCAAAGCAATCAATGTTGATGGATGTGTGGCGGATAAGTATAAGAAATACTACCACCACTACTACTACTACTACTACTAATATAGTAAGAACACCAAATTATAACCTTTTCTTTCTTTATTTTCCTGTCTTTCTTTCTTTTGATCTATCAAATTAAAGACAGAAATAAAAAAGTAAATAAAAAGTGCAAAAAGTAAGAAGAGGCAGCTAAGTGGAGCTGATGTATTTACATTGCCTTGGTGTAAACACTTTGTAAAGCATTACAAAACAACTACAAATCCAATCACCGGTGCATCGGAAGAGACAAAAGATTAAATCTACTTGACCAACACCAGGATTTGTAAGTCTAAAAACAATTGTTGATAAGTATTCATCTCTATTTCTCTTTAGTTTTCAGACTTCATGAGAGGATTTTTTTGCTTGGTAACTGGATTCATAACTTTGCCTGTTGTGCACAAGCCAGCTCAGCCAACTCTTGGGTTTTACATGTTCTTTCAAAATGAATAATAAATTATATTTTTTATATAAAGATATGTATTGTTCACTCCTCATTACAAATGTTCAAATTTCAGATCATGGTATCAGCCCAGATAATTCTTTGGAGAGAATTAATGAAGCTGAAAACCTGACCAAAGGCATCGTCAAGCAAGCAACATGTCAATGTCTTGATTTGAAGTGGATATACATATGCCTAGCATTTACACCCATGGAGCTGATAGTGCCAGATTAAGAATGTAACGGGTCTTTCAAAAAGTGGCCCCATGGATCAGAAAAACCAAATTACTCTCCCTAGCAAACAACTTGGTTAAAATGGTGCCATTAAGACGAGGAAAGACTCAAACTACCACAGGAAAATAACCATCACCAAATAAAATAACCATGCAATACACAGCAGCCAACCACTCCACAACAGTTACATTTGTATAAAGGCAGGCACATCAACCAAAATGACCTCCACAAGCATCCACAGAGAAAAAAATAATGAAGACACCTTTAACTTCAGAAAGCTAACATGGGTAATTATTTCCTGTTTTTTTTTTTTTTGTTACTCTGCAAATTTGTTGGTTTAAATAATTTATAAAAAATATTTGTGAATAGCGCTTTTTGCTTTAATGTCTACTACTAAACATATATATATATTTGAACTAAATGGCTAACTAAACTGAATTAAACAGAGTCTTCACACCTGGATCAAAGATTCCAATCTTTACTGGGAAACCTTTAGATTTAAAGCCATAGCTAGCAGCCCTGAAAATAAAACCGATGCCAAGCAACTGGAAGAGGACTCACAATGTAGCCATAAAGACCTACCTGATGTGATGGAGGATAGAATAAGATATTTGACATTCTCACCAAGTGATGATGATGATGTTTATGTATGAGATGAACAGATGATTTTGACATTTTTAGATTCGAAAGCAACAAGACAACAAGCAACATAATGGCGCAAGACAACAAGCAACCTAGTGGCGCAAGGCAACAAGCAACCTAGTGGCGCAAGGTAACAAGCAACCTAGTGGCGCAAGGCAACAAGCAACCTAGTGGCGCAAGGCAACAAGCAACCTAGTGGCGCAAGGCAACAAGCAACCTAGTGGCGCAAGGCAACAAGCAACCTAGTGGCGCAAGGCAACAAGCAGTTACAACTGACAATATAATACTGCTAAACAAAAAATAAAAAAATGTCAATTTTGTAAATAGCAGTTGCATAGTAGGAAAGAAAGATTAGCAAATTACTAGCATAGTCGAGCTAAGAATTTGCTAGTTATGGCATTAGATGGAACAGCACTTATGATAGTCGTAAAATGCAAAAAATTGGTAATATGTTCATATCGGTTAAAACATGTGAAAATAGAAAAAACAAATTGAATATAGGAAGTCCAGAATGCATGAAGACTTGATGGTAAATCCAAGAAGCGAGAAAAAAAAAAAAAAAAAAAGTCGGAATTTTAATGTCAGCAAAAATGCGAAGGTAAGCCCAAAATGGAAATAATCCGATTTAGCTGGAAAAGAAATTCAATGTAGCTTGAAGGAATCTACATTGAATTTCTTCTCCAGCTAAATCGGATTATTTCCACTTTGGGCTTACCTTCGCATTTTTGCTGACATTAAAATTCCGACTTTTTTTTTTTTTTTTTTCTCGCTTCTTGGATTTACCATCAAGTCTTCATGCATTCTGGACTTCCTATATTGAATTTGTTTTTTCTATTTTCATATGTTTTAACCGATATGAACATATTACAAATTTCATTTTTTTGCATTTTATGACTATCATAAAATGCCGTTTCATCTAATGCCATATAATAAATATTCAATAAGGATGATATATCAATTAGGGGTGTACGATAAGTAGGAACTCTTCATACCATAGAATTTCTGAAGATGAGAAAAGATGCTAGGTAACATCATAGGGATGTGATGCCTAATGTAACTATCGCTAGATGTCACATCGCATCCTGATTATATTACTTAGTATCTTCTCATATATATATATATATATATATATATATACACACACACACACACACACACACACAGATTGAAGAACTGAATCAGGAGTTTTTGATTTTTTAATTTCTAGCCTCATTTCTGAAAACATTTTTGGTTAGATATATAATTTTTTTTTTTAGTATGAATTTCTACATGTTAGCTAGTCAGAATGCTGGCATCTAGATACGCAATGCTAAGAAAATAAAACAAAAAACAAAAAAAAAACATTTGAATTAAAAAAATCCAATGTGGAATGCATTTTCAACCAAGGAATGAAGAGGCTTACAAGGACAAGGAGGAGGCAAGGTGCGGCGGCAAGGAGAAGTCAAACCAGGGAGAAGAGAAAATGGATTTGTGAAACCGGTTCAAGATTTGCGGGAAGATATCCAAGTTGCTGCTCATCCTTCCGACATTGAATAGTTCATGGCTATACCAAAAAAGAGAAATTTGTGGGTTTTTGTTTTTTTTTACATATTTTTTTCTTAACATTTCGTTTGATATTGTTTTAGTCAGTGCTTCTATATCATAATAATTTTTAAAAAAATGTTCATTTTCAAGCAAAAAAAATGCTACCTACGTAATTTTCAGGTCTCAAATAGTAACATATCCAAAAATTAGGAAAAATAATTATTCACAAAAAATACATTTATAAATTTGGTTTGGTTTAGTGATTTGGTTTCAAAATCTTTTGATTTAAATTGAAGAGTTAACAGGGGAGGTAATTAAGTTTTCAAAATCTTATGCCAATTTTGAAAAAGTAATTTTGATAAGTTTTGAAAACAGTTAAAATAAGTTATTTAAAAAAAGACAAACACACACACACGAAACATGTATATATGTTATGTTTATTTTTGTTACCTGAATAAATCCCGTCTGCTACAAATTATTTCCACCTTTTGCTTACATCACGTGATCCAATATGCCCGACCCACCATGTAACTTTATCGAATTGTTTTTAACCTTAGAGGAACTGTTTTTCATGAATAATCATTTTTCTACCTTGTTTTTTGTAACTTTTGGATATATTACTATTTAAGACCTGGCAATTATGTAGGTACCATTTGTTTTACTTAAAATTCAATATTTTTTTGTTATTATAATATAGAAGTACCGTTTTTCCCCTTCTCCACATTCAAAAATATTTGGACAATCACTGAATATTAAATATAAAAGAAATTTATGAAATAAACTACATGAACATTAATAATAATAATAATAATAATAATAATAATAATAATAATAGTGATTATTTATTTTCATTATTTTGGATAAGGAAACATTTAGCATGTCAGATTTTTGCATCAGAAAAGTAGCTTCCCTTGGAAGATTTCAAAATTGGGTACTTGCACAGTTTAATCAAGACATTAAAAAATGAAAATATCGAAAAAAAAAAAAAAACGTTTATATTGTATGTATCTGTTATGGAATCAAATTCTCTGAGAAAAAAAAAAAAAATTCACTTAATTTCATCAAGTAGTATTTTTTTCTTACAGCGAAAAAACAATTTATGATATCGAGCAAAAGGTTCGATTTTTAGGAAGAAAAGCTAGTATTAAAGGTCGAGGGGGAGTGTCGGGGCTTTAAACTGAGTTATTTCCCCATGGCGTGTTAAAAAAATTCAAAGATGGCTACCTTCAACGTGCCGTCATAAAAACGAAAACAAAAAAACTACTCGATCAAATTAAAGGAAAAAAATTTTTTTCAGAGATCTTCAGTCCAAAACGTACAACTTTTTTTTTTTTTTTTTTTTTTTTCGATATTTTCATTTTTTAATGTCTTTGTTAAATTGTACAAATACCCAAAATTGTTATCAAACTCTTATACATTAAAAGATTGTAAGTTTTGAGAGTTATTTATATCTGATAATTTTATTTAGAAGTTAACTTGATTATAATTTTATAACACATTCCTTAATAATTTAATGTTCGAACTATACCGTGAAAATTTAAACTTATCTTTAGAATTTCTATTAAAAAAAAAAAAAAATGCTTTGCATAGTTAAGAATAAATAAGTAAAAATACAAAGTCCCAGACAGTCCCAGGTCGGTATAGCTCGTATATCTGAATGAATAATTACCATTCCTCACGCCTACATCAACAAAATGGCTTACTGTTATTGAAATTAACAGTCTTTTGAAATATCTTTATTTCTACTACCATATAAAAGGACTGTGTGTGCATGTGGATGCACACGTGTGTGTGTGCGCGCACGTGTGTGTGTGAGAGAGAGCGTTCTCTATGAACCGATTTTTATGAAATTTCACAAATGAACATTATGTGCCTGGCAGTGTTCTTAGATAAGATAATAAATAATTCAATGAAAGAACACGCAGGTAATTTTGACCAAAGTTAACATCTTACACAGCCTAACATCACAAGTGCATTTGAGAAGTGTTATTACTATACCAACTGAAAAGCCCGACATGTATATATATATATATAATCAACAATAAGTTCTTTAATATGACAGAGGCACGTTCAAAATGAAGGTTTCTGTTTAAAGCACAATTGCACCATGATACTTAACATTTGCATTTTAAACTTTAATGCAAGCCATTATATATAAAAAAAATAATTTCATAAAATCAACAGTAGATTAAGTCAATGAGGGGAGGCATGTGAAGCTTCCTCCTGGTGCACTGCAATGAGTCCCCAACTAGAGCAGGCAATCAATAGATTTGATTAAAAGCCTGATGACAATTGAGAGTGTGAAACATACGTTGATCATTCAATCCCGAGCAACGTCGGGTTTCCCTGCTAGTTGTATGTATATAATAGATGGCAAAGACCAGAGCTATTTGTAAACCTAATTTGATATTTTTAAAGCAGTTTATAATAAATTAATTCATTTTTAATTTTATTGTCTTATTTCCTGTATATATGTAATAGATCTATTGATTCATAGGATCAGTCCAACAGTGCAGTTGTTGCTGTCAGATGATTCTTTTCAGTCACAGGAGGCTTATTCTACCCAAATTTACTTTCTCTCTGAATACAGGCTGGTTTATTGCCAATTGCCTGAGGCGGATAGGGTTCCTCAAGTATTTTTTGTATATCAGAGTGTTTATTCTAGTGTGTAGGCTTTTCAAAACCGTGCTCGACCTTATGTCTAATCTCTTGGAAAGGATGTAAATAAGATTAATAATAATTAATTAAAGTGACTTAATAATAATAATAATAATAATAATAATAACAAAAAGATAAATTATGTGAACTTTAAAAAAAAATATTATAATCATTAATTTTCCAGAGAATTTATTTAAATGTAAACTAACATGCCTTAGCTAGAAAGAAAGATATTGACAAGGCATAATAGTAGTAAGAAGGGTTTGTGGAGAGAGTTGGGAGTGACCGATTTCTTTCTCTCCCCTTCCACTCTCTGGTTGCCATTACCGACGCCATATTAATTTTTTTTTGTTTTCCCAATCATTTTTTTTTTTAAAACAAATCAAAGTAGGATATTGGTATATCTAGTAGATAAATAAATTCCGCCACAACAACTAAGTTGCTCGGAAATCCACACAGATGATTTGTTTATAGTGGTGAAGGCTTTGTGTAGAACCAACCACGTTTTGGTATTACTGCTAACCTTTGTCAGTGCAGGTGACTGCCACAAAATAGAGTTTATATGTGTGTGTGTGTGTGTAACATGTTTGTGATGATTAGTATGAAATGCTCAGGGTTATGAAATGGATAACATTATAAATGGTAGGAATTCTTGAGGAGGAGGAGGAGATGGCTACCCCCTCTCTTTCTCTTACGCCCAAATCTAAAAGCATCTATCTACTGTTCCTGTCTAAGTAATAAATCCTCCATTTGAAACAAGTCTCTACGTTCATGTGAAGTTGATAAGATGATGAGATGCCGGTGTGTATAAGAGAAGTATATATTCCTCAGACGACACGACAATGCAACAAGATTTTCTGGTGTTAGTAGGAAAGTTTTTTTTTTTTTTTTTTTTTTTTTTTTTTTTTGAAAGTTATAAAATGGACAACATTTTACATTTACAGCAGAAATCCTGCCTTGAGTGGAGAAGGAGGAGTAGGTGGCTGCAGCAGGAGAGAAAAAAAGAGGAATAAGAAAAAGCAAATAGCATACAAGTATGAATACATAGAATACACAAAGCAGCAGCAGCAGCAGTAGTAGACATGCACACAGATTTGCAGTGTCGATAACTGCTATACAAATCAAATGATGAAAATGGTGCACATAATTACAAGTATAAAAATCAAATGAAGAAAAGTATAAGCATTTATTAAAATTTATAAACAAAAATTCTTGTAAACATAAAATTTTAATTCCCATTTACTAGCAGGCTGCCCAGCGTTGCCCATAATAATCTGACAAATTGATACGAAATTCAAATTATTCCTTTTTTTCTTCTGCTTATGTTTCTTTCTGATAATACTTATACTAGCTAGGAACTTTGTTAGACTGTTGACATTTTACATTTATTACCTAACAAGCACCAGGTGTTAAACAAAAAATAAATAAATAAAAAAAGAAATAAAATAAAAAATAAAATAAAAGAAAAAGAAATAAAACTCGCTGAAAAGAAATTCCAAACGTTTCACAACCTCTTTCATAATCTTGATTATATAGACCTATTCCTGTAAGCACTATTTCGACAATATTCTCGCTAACTGGTCGCCGCTGATTATTAAAAACAATGCATTTTTCATTGGATATACACAATATGATGCAGATACCGTTTTCTTTTTTGGTCCCCCGACAAAAGGAGGGTGGACCTATAAATTCACCCTTGTCCGCACTTTTCTCAATAACTACGCCTAGGAATTTTTTGAAATTTTTCACAAACATTAAACATGATATGAGTAAAAAAGTAATAGAATGGATATTCCCGGAAAACCCCGGTTGCCCTCTCCAGGGGTCCCTTTCGGGTTAAAATGGCTAAAATTGACACTTTTGTGCTTATTTAAAAAAAAAAAAAAAAAAAAAAAAAAAGAAAGAAAAAAAATTGATGCTTTGGATTTTTATAAAACTTTCTGAAAAGTTGTAACTAACTGATTTCTATATAATTTTGTTCATCTATACTTCTCAATAACTCTTGGGTGTGCCCTAGAGGCTCTTAATAAAAACACTCCATTTTTGGGGCTATTTTACACAGAAAATTTTCGACAAATATGGTATGTCTATTTAGCAGTTTTGCATGGTGCTGAACTCCAATTTAAACATGTTAAGGCCTTGGGGGACTTTTGGGGATAAATGGAAGGGGGAGGCAATGCTGGACTTAGTCATTTCTTTTTTTGCATGGTGCAGAACTCAAATTTTACATATGTTAAGGCCTAAAACTACACAGTTTGTTCATTTTCACCAGGATTTGACATCCCCTAGTGAGTTTTGGGGCTAAATGAGTGGGGAGGACAATGCTGAACTTAGTCATTTTTTTTATGCCTTGTTCACTGTGCTCACAGGGGACCATACATGCTTCACTTGTTTTTTTTTTTGTAATGCAGCTTTCACCCTAGGCAGAAATACCAAAATCACAAGTGGCCCCTAGTTGCATGTATATTCCGTCAGGGATTATGACAGCATAAGTTTTTTGCACTTCTTGTAGAGAGGTGTAATCCTCTTTCTACATACAATGCTGGTATTTTTTATTTATATATTTTTTTTTTTTTTTTTTTTACAAAGGAGTCACCACTTATTAAGGCCCCGAAACCACTCGAGGATAAGGATTAATGAGTGTACAGTGGTCAAAGGGAACATGTCGTAGTAATTGTTAGTAGTGGAAATTTGGTAAATTGAATTACTTAAGGAGAACTGCTCATCAAGAACTTGTTTACATTGGACTTGAAGACAACCATATTGAAGTCAGTTGGAAAGCAGGAACACGGAAGACAATTCCACAGGCGTGCAGTTCTAAGAAAGAAGCTTTGTTCATGGAATCTATGTTTAGGTTTAGGCACAGATAAAGAGTGGGGGAAATTATTGATAGCAGTTTCAGTTAGACGAGTGCTTTTTGTGAAAGTCAGGATGGGATGGTATAGATTGGAGCCCAGACGAGCACTTGCCATGAAAATAACGATAAAGCAGAGATAGGCTCGCAACGTTTTTCTCTTTTTCTAATTTTTTTTTTTTCTCAATACAAACACTCATCTTCTAAATGAATAAATGCGAAATTTAAAATTTTACTTCGATTATTTGTTTTGGGTTGTTACAGTAAGACTTACCTCGCAGTAGGAAATCAATTTTTATGGATAAAAATTAATTAATACTCACACAGGTAATGCCGGGTATGGAAATTCCATTTTTGATGCAGGAAAGGGAAAGGGCCCTTTTTTTTTCTCTCAATTTAAAATTAAATTCCTTTTTTCATTTGATGGCCATCATAGAATATTGATGATTTAAAAGTTATTATTTTCCTAGTAAACAAATACGTGATGACCATGGCCATCCCTATTAGAGGCCAGGTGATTGCACAACCTGGGTATTTTATTGAAGGCAATGTAATTTTCCTAAAATATAACAATTAAAAAAATTGCCCTATATGTGTTTATTTTGGTGTTTTTTTAATGTTTTGTTTTTAATTGGAGAAAACCTTTAAAAAGATTTACATATTAAAAAAAAAATTACTTTGATTCATCTCAAATAAGGCATATTACCAGTGAAGTGTAAGGTGTTACTATGATATATGCCAGATTTATAGGGCGAATTCCACAAGATTTCTACTTGGGTGACATTTAAATAAGTGCGTGTTGGTACAGTCAGGCGAATGGTTAGAGAAAAAAAAAAGCTATTAGAGTAGAAAAACGTCCTGCACCTAGTGACCTCTATAGGGAGGGGGAGGATTTTATTACTAGTCGGGTGGGTTGGTGGTATTTACGTTATGCAGTGTGATAATGTATAGAAGTGAAACTTGGCTATTGATGTGTTGCATGGAGCAAAAATATGAAAATATAAAAATAATATGAAAATATAAAAATAATATGAAAATATAAAAAATAAAAATATGAAAATATAAAAAATAAAAATATGAAAATATAAAAAATAAAAATATGAAAATATAAAAAATAAAAATATGAAAATATAAAAAATAAAAATATGAAAATATAAAAAATAAAAATATGAAAATATAAATAAAAATATGAAAATATAAAAAATAAAATGATATAAAACTATGAAAATATAAAACTATGAAAATATAAAAACTATGAAAATATAAAAACTATGAAAATATAAAAACTATCAAAATATAAAAACTATCAAAATATAAAAACTATCAAAATATAAAAACTATCAAAATATAAAAACTATCAAAATATAAAAACTATGAAAATATAAAAACTATGAAAATATAAAAACTATGAAAATATAAAAACTATGAAAATATAAAAACTATGAAAATATAAAAACTATGAAAATATAAAAACTATGAAAATATAAAAACTATGAAAATATAAAAACTATGAAAATATATGAATATGATATAAAAATAATATGAATATAATATAAAAATAATATGAATATAATATAAAAATAATATTAATGTAATATGAATATAATATGAAAATAATTCGATTGATGTGTAAAGTGAGTCTTAAAGACAGATTTAGATCTGATGACCTCAGAGGAAGATTAAATCTGGACAATATAGTGAAATTTGTGCAGATCATGAGACTTTGGTGGTTTAGTCATATTGAAAGAATGAAGGAGTTCTTGGGTTAGTAGATGTTGAACAGTTGCGGTGGTCGAGTCAGTTGGCAGAGGAAAGTCAAAGAAAACATGGGGTGAAATGATAATCGTTTTAATTTAGTGTAATTTGCAATTAACTCATCAAGTAACCCATCTCTTATTTTCTATCCCTTTCACACTCTTATGGTATAGTGTTGGACCTGCCCCCCTGCTGCATCTGATTCTCACTTCTGCCCCTCTCCCTGTAATGTAATAACAGCTTAAGGAAAGTAAGAATAAAGATTGGAATTATTCATTATAAACAAAAGAGAATATCATCAGTTTTAGTAATACTATTTAACAAATAGTTGGAGTATAAAAAATAGACATACACACACACACATATATATATATATAATTAAAATTACAAAGATAAATATTATTTTTGTATTAAAACCTATCAAGATAATAGAAAGTTCAATATACTAACTAGATAGAGCAATTAAAAAATAAAACAAGAAAAATTGATGGTGAAAATAAAAATTGAATAAATTACAAGATTTATTAATCCATCAAAAATTCAAACCAGGAATTATAATAAAGAAAAATCCTTAAGTCATAGATTTTCAAAATAGGCTCTTTTTCGTCAGAGGATAAACATTAAAAAAAAACAATATGTATCACTGATAGGCATAAAATTGAAAATATATTAAAAAAAACTTGTGAATCAAAAGACATTTTCAATAGAATTATGTAGAATAAAAGAAGAAATGGTAAAAATTGAATAATTAATAAATTAATTAACCAATGAAGTTGTAAGCAGTATTATATCTATATGATATTTCTCTTAGTCTGTCTATCTATTTCACTTTTTCTCAGAAACTATTTGTCCGATCTGGCTGAAATTTTGTACAAAATATTATTATGTAAAGGTGCAGCGAACTAAGTATTATAGTATCAATTTGATGCATAGTTAGAGATTAACAGGATTAATATTTATTTTTTATTTTTTATATTTTATATTTAACTGTTTATTGCTCACTCATTTTTTCTGGATTCAAACAATTCAGCTGGAGCTCAGTGGGTGACCCAATGGGTTAGATGTTCTAGTGATTAAGAAACTTCAACTCAACAAAATGAGACTAGAAGAAATTGAAATAAGAGTAAAAAAAGAAATAAACTGAATAAGGTAAGTTTCATTTCCACAAAGAGAAATAACTCCTACTTGATAGTAAAAAAAAGACTCACCTCATCCATCCGTGTCTGCAAGCCTTACTGCTGCCATGGCAACAATCATCTGGACAAAGATGGTAGCAACCTTTGCGGCTGGCACTAGTTGCGCTCCACTCAAACGAATGACAATGGTGGATAAAACAAACCAAACGCTGAACCCTCTGCACTTTTTTCCACTGGTGACATACCTGACGGGCCCGACATCCAGTCGAGGTAATAACAGATTTGAAAATTTGTTCAGCTGCCTTCCGATCCGTGCGATCAAGTCTCTCCAATGCAATCTTATAGATTATTCGAGTCCGTTTTGCAAACAAGCGTACTCGGCAGACAAGATTTATTGACTGATACCGTTTGGGTGCGGTGCTATTCTTACAGAATATATTCCAGAAAATACGAGCTATTTTGCCATTATAGTGACTGGTGTTGCGATTGTTTTTGGCAAATTTTGTCTTTCGTGTTCCTCTGGAGGTTTGGAAAGTCGGATTGCGCTTTCGTAGCTTTCGGTTGCGTCTCTGCTTATTTTGATTCGATTTCTCACGTTTCTGATACATTTTGATTTTCTTTGAGCAAATTTGTGGGGTTTTTTTTTAAAATTTATATTTAAGGCATTTCACCCATTAAGTGCCAGGGTAACTAATTTTTTTTTTTCTTCTTCTGTTGAGTTGAAACTTTGTGTAATGACTAAAAATGGGCTATATTACAACTTGAAAAAAATTTTGTTTAGAAAGTGAAATATAGACTCTCCTATAGATAGAACACTGGGTATGTTTGATATATCTTAGAAATTAAATCAAGAGGCTATACATTCAAGATAAAATTTACACATTCTAGTAAAGAACAAAGCAGTTCAAACAAAGATTTACATTGAACTTTTGACAACAAGTTAATGACTTACTATTACAAGACTTTATATAAATTATTATCGGAAAAAAAAAAAAAATGAATTTTATCAAATTTCACGGTTTCCAACAACTCACAAAAAAAAAGCTGATGAATATAGATGAATCTTATCCTTTCTTCAGAGCAATCATGCAGTTAGCAGTACTATTATAGTTAAATAGATTTTAAAAAATATTTGGTGTCTGCTTTATAGGAAAGTTTACCTAATAAGTTAAACAATGTTAAAAAATATGATGTAACCGACTTGATCAACTTTTTAAATATTAAAATAAATTCTTCAATTAATATTGCTCCTCACAGATCAAAATTCAAGATCAAAATCCAAAACTTTGAGCTTTCACTATTTTTGTATAAAAGATATTGAACACGAGTTCCACTGTTTTATAATTTGTCACATGTTGATGTGTTTACCTGACTTGTGACAAAGAAAAATGTCAACAGAAGAAAAGCATTTTGAATCACCATAATATGACAAATGTTTCTAAAAAATAGTTTATAAAATTCAAAAACATTTTAATTAATGTGAAAGTTTTACAAAAAAAAAAAAAGCTAAGCAAATAAGGATTGTAAACGTCACACGGTCACTTACAGTTCTTTTACTTGCCTTGTTGAAATTTAAGTGCTTGATAAAATATTTGCTGCTTTAAAAATAGTTACAGTATTTTAAGTTATGTTCAACTTTTTTAGGGAAAAGGAAATATTTTAAAACATCAAATTCATGCAAAAAAAAAAAAAAATGCAAATAAAATTTAAATATGATTTTTTTTAAACAATAAAATACCAAATTTATTTAGTTTGTTAAAAAAAAAAAAACAATGAAAAAGGATTATGCTAGCATATAAATTTCAAGTCTGTTTTCTTTATCTAATGAAATTCGTGATTGTTTATGCAAATTCATTAAAAATCTATGCAAATGCTGTTTTTTTTTGTTTTTTTTTGGAAAGAGAGAAGTTGAAAAAGTTTTTTGGATAAATTTTTAGCTTTTTTTTCACTGAAAAAATCGATTATATATTTTTTAAATCCATACCACAGTTGTCTAAGGAAAAAATAAAATAAATAAAAAATCTCCCTAGAAAATCAAATAAAAATCCAGATGAAAAATATAGGAAAATTGTGGAATCACATTCAACATAAATTCTCAAGATGATTATAATCCAATATGCAAATCATTTCTTTATCCAAAGGAATTGGATAATTTAAAATATTTTTTTTTATCTTTAAATCACATTCAGTAGTTAGTCATTAATATTATTACCAGACGAGAATAAACTTCATTTTTAGTTGGACTACATTTCACCATTCTTGGAATTAAACGATCCACTTGTATTTTATATAAAAAATAAATTATAAAAAGGTTTCATCAAATCAAATGAAGTTGATTAAGAGGTGATGTCAATCGATGTATCACATCATGTGTTCTTGATTTGAAATAAAGAGGAATAATAAAGAAAAAATAGAAGAGAGAGAAAGTAATTAAAAATAAATAAAATGATAGGGGCATCTTAAGACAGCCAATAGATAATCCGAAATTGTGACACTTAAAATCTACTAGATTGGGATTATCAACAGTGGATTAAAAAGGATTTGTAACGATACATGTTTATAAGAGTTAGCCAGTAAATGGATGTAAAGATTATCAGAAAAAAAAAAATCATTTTATTATATTGGCATCTGTATTTGAAAAGGTTTATGTATAATATTAAGTTTTGTTCAAGCATTTTGAGAAAAAAAATAAGCAGATTCAAAATTTAGCAACGTGGTGAATTCTCTCCCTTGGATAGATCAAACACTCATCATCTCTGACTATATTTACAAAATTAAAATGTAATACTTATTTCACTTGCATTTAAGTGTAGCTGTCATGACTGCTTGGTGGTAAGAAGCTTAAATTCGAAGTGTTTAGGTCTGAGGTTGAAATCATTTGACCATCATTCGCACTAAAGATCATTGGAAAGATGAAACATGTCTGGATATTAAAACACACACACACACACACACACACACACACACACACACACACACACACACACACACACACACACACACATATATATGGCATTATAAAATAACGTTTTCTTGGGAGTAGTGAAGCCAATGGTTTTTTTATCCTCTCGGAAGGGTGCCTATATACTCTAAAAGTTTTAATTTTTTTTATTATGATTTTGTGGATTTTAAGATTTTCATTTCCTTTTATCAACATTTTCCCTTCAGCATATCCTTTCTATTCCAAGAAAAAAGTCTAACTTTTTTCCAAGAAACATATCTGTTTCTGAGAAGTTGTTTGATAGATTTCCACTATTCAACAAAACACATGTAAGATGTACTATATTAAAATATGAATAAAACACTATATGAGTACGAAGTAAATACATCTGATTTTTTTAATAATTATATATATATATATATATATATATATATATATATATATATATAAGGGTGGTCCACTTAAAAGTAGCCCAGAAAATGTAGTCGAGAGGAGGAACATTCTTTTATTGTTAAAATTACCTCTAATGTTATAAAAGATGCTGGAAGTGTTCCCTATTGACATCTATGCATTTTTGGACACGTTTAACAGTGTTTACAAATACTGCCTGTAGATCTCCTCTGGTTATTCTCCTGATAGTGTTGGTAATGTTCTCCTTTAGTTTGTCTAGATTGTAAGGATTATTTGCATAAACTTTTTGTTTTTAAAATTCCCCAAAGATAAAAATCACATGATGAGTTCAGGGAACGTGGTGGCCATAACCCTTTGCTTATTGTTCTCTCTTCCGTAAACATATCAGGAACTCAGGTCAGGGATCTGTGAGACATGTGGCACGTAACGCCATCTTGTTGGAGAAAGAATTGCATTTTGTCTTGTGGTGTCAGTTGGTCGTAAGAGAAAGATTAGAGAGATCGGGCTATTTTAAGTGGGCCAGCCGCCTGTATATGAGGGAGAATTCGCATCCAAGTGTGGGTAAAATGAATTCCCCAAACAAAACAGTATTGCATCACTTGAGAAAGATTAAAATCAATATATGATGCTGCTAAACCTTATGTCTAGAATCCTTATCACAATTTTCATCAAAATCCATTTCATGATTATAATTCTAGAAAATTATAAAATGTAAAACTTAAGGGGTCTTCGGACCAGACCGAAGAAATTGAAATTCAAGGAACACTGTTTAATTGGTGTCTATAGCTATGAATAAAAAAGGTTGTACCCATTTTTATGCCTCCCCACAATAAACCCTTTAAAATACTTCAAAGAAGATGAAATTTTATGCCTAATATTTAATGCTAAAATTTCATAAAAATCAAAAGTAGCTGAATTTTCACAAAGGTCTTTCATTTGATTTTTTCCCCCACTTTGCATAGAACTAAATTAAATTAAACATAGCCCGTGTTATCTACCGCTATGCCTAGGAGCAAAGTCCCAAAATCCATAATGATCAGTTAATTAGTTTAGGAGTGACTCCTGTATATACAAATACATAAATATATGCATACACCCAACATACACATTAAATATTAAAAAAAAAAAGGGGGGTGTAATATACTTTATTGTAGTTTCACAAGAAAGAATATCACTCAGAAGTTACTGTACTCAACGCCTTTATCTGTTGTGTCACAGGTTCATAGATTAAATCAAAACCGAGATAAGAATAGTCATCTCAAATAATCCAAATAGCAGAACAATTTCTTTGTCTTTTGTCTAGAGAGCCCAGAATACAGCTCGACAAAAATAACAGGATGGAGAAAAATTTTTTAAAAATCTTCCTATATATTAATTTTTAATAAACAAATATTCTTAATATTCAGAATGTACATTTCATGTTAGTCACATTCATCAGCGTGTATAATAAAACTGATAGTTGGATGATTAAAACCTCAGATCCAAGTATTGTGAATCTTGGCTTCTTCCCATTAGGCCATCATGGCAGTCATGCCTTGAAATGCGAGAAAAATACATTTTTCATTTTAAATGTAAACAAGTAATGAAATTCAGATAGTGTTTCAATCTTCTAAAGGGAGAGAACCCTGCAATGTAGTTAAATTGGAATCTTCAATTTGATTTCTATTAAAGTGCACTATTTATCAGAACTAAATAAACATATGTATATGTCAATGTCCATGTGTGCCTCCTGCAGAAAGAAAAATTACAGAATCCACATGAAAATAAAAAGTATATTTCATATGTAAAATTTATCGGGGAAGACAATGGAAGTAGTCTTGAATCTCTAAGTGTCCTCGTTCCAAATGGGAGCCAAAATCTCCTTAAAACTAATATATGATTCATTTTGATGGAATTCAAATCATATGTAGAGAATTCTCCAGAGAAGATAATGGAAATAGTTCTGAATCTTTATGTGCCGCTCCATGCATGGAAACTCTACATGTCCCTCGTTAAGAGTTATAGCAGCAGAACCCCTTTAAAACTTCAAATATGTATATCGAATTTTAGTGAAATTAAAAGTATATGTATAACACTTATTTAGAGAGTTTTAAAATAATTTCAGTTTATTCTGACTATATCACGAGGCAAAATTTAACAGTAAAAAAAAAAAAAAAAAAAAAAAAAAAAATGTCACGAGCATAGCAGAAACAGGACAGTGACCCTTATTCAATCCCGAGCAACATCGGATCTTCCTGCTAGTATTTTTATAAGACAAAAGTATTAAAAAAAAAAAGTCTGGTTACGTAGACAAGAAAAATATGGTAATTGGTTATTATATGCTAATTTATATATGATTCCTCAAATAAAAACATCAACATCATCATCATCAACATCATATTTGGTTTAATGTTAGTTTTTAAATGCTGGCGTGTTTTGAACGAATTTTAGAAATTAACTTTCAAACCATCTCATCTCTAGACAGGTCTTTATTCATCTGTCCTTCTCAAGTGTATCCTTATTTCTTCCTTCTGTTTTTTCCTTTGTCTTCCCCTGTGAATTGAACCTCAACTTTTCTACATCTATAACCCCCCCCCCCCCCAATGTCTCCTGTTCTGCACACGTCTTCCTATACTGTCCAGATTCAATCTTTCTCAGAGATCAAGATATAAACCCGTTTTCAAAACTTATGAGGGACATTACAAAAGTAATGCTTCCCATTTTTTTTTTATTATTCCACCCGAATGGATCGGAGAGGGATTACAAATTGCATTGTTATGATGACTGAACTTATGCATTCATGATCTGGAAGTTTCATTTCTTTCTTGCAGATACTGGCAGTGTGAGAAGTTTAGAAAGCATCCCCTGTCATAGACATGAATCAGAAACAGATGTGTCACTGAATTTCTGGCAAAAGTGCATTGAGAATAATGGTGACTACGTGGAAAAATAAATTCTGGAGCACAAAACGTTGGTCATTTTAATGGTACCACTCCTGTTTTCGTAGCTCTTCAACATTTTAGTTTTTTAGTTAAATAATAGGAGGCCTTACTTTTGGAACGACCCTTGTACATTACAAATTCATTGTATCATTCTCTTATCTATATTACTAGCCATACATCAATCACACTGCGTCCAAATGAAAATGATAGACCCTTTCCTTGGTTGACACTGGTAACGCTCTGCTAGTTAGTAATGACAGAAGTGCCATGAACTTACTTCTTACCGTCAATTAATCAAGTGTAATCAATAGGAAAGGTCAAGTTTATAGCGATATCAATTCCGAACATGCCAGATCAATTTTTGACATTCGCGTGCGCAAACATCGATAATCTCCAGAAACAAATCAAAGATTAAATGATAAATCCATCAAATTAATGATGACTTCATAAAAGTGACATCTAATCAACTGTAAGACACAAATCCGCAAATAAACGAATAAAAAAAAACAAACAAAAAAAACAAACAACAAAAACGTTAAGAAACAATAAGCAAGACATATTAATTTATTTTTATTTCGGACTATTAGTCTCATCTTTATTAGTTTTTTTTTTTTTTTTAATCTTTTTATTGGTTCACAACGTTTCAGCCAACTTCCTCTGGCCTTCGTCAGGTGGTAACCGCGACGGATAGGAACTTCGAATCTCCTAACTGCATTCTCAGCCATCACTGCCATCTCTACGGTTCCAGATGCGCATTGTCTGAAGATAGCGGTTTCAATCCCACCCAAAGCGTACCAGAGGTTAATTGGTCAAAATGTGGTGAGATGACAACAACTACGGATGGCAGTGATGGCTGAGAATGCAGTTAGGAGATTCGAAGTTCCTATCCGTCGCGGTTACCACCTGACGAAGGCCAGAGGAAGTTGGCCGAAACGTTGTGAACCAATAAAAAGATTAAAAAAAAAACAAAAAAAAAAAAAACAACAACAACTAATAAAGATGAGACTAATAGTCCGAAATAAAAATAAATTAATGCTCATCTCAAAAAATGAATTCCAATTAAGGAATAATATAAATAAGCAAGACAATCTAGAAGAAAACATTTAAAATTTCTGATTTATTACTAGCAGGCTGCCTGGCAAAGCCCGGTCATAAAATCTGCATAAATATAATATTTTTTAAGTTAAGCAGATTTCGCATTTATTATTATCAAAGCCAATCCTTTACTTATTGTTATAGTATACCCGATATAGTACAAAAAAAAAAAAAGAAAAAAAAAAGAAAAAAAAAAAAGAAAAAAAAAAAGAAAGTGAGACATGTGCATGCGAGTATTGTTTTTTCTAAACAGTTCACTTCTTGTAAGTAAAAAAAAAAAAAAAAAAAAAAAAAAAAAAATATACTCGAGCTGAGATCAGAATCAAAACCTAAAAATAGCGAGTCAGGTACGATAACGATTAGGCCAGCTTGCCACGTTCTTTAAAAAAAGTGTTTTCAAACCTACTTATTCTTAACATAAGAAAATATCCGAATGATCCCCCCTCCCAAGTACCAAGTCTTCAATTTTGATCCCTTAGCAACCCTTTTTTCCAGATGAAAACCGATTAAAAAGTTTTCCACATGTCTGAATACCCTATATACAAAATTTCAAGTCTGGAGATCAAAAATTTGTTGAGTATATAGGTTGAGAATTGTCCTCACACACATACACACTCACTTTTATAGATATATAGATTTGTATTAGCAATAACATGAACTAACATATACTACACTACACCAAACTAAGGGGCCATGCCTGGGAGAATGGTATCATTATGAACCAACATTTACTACATTATCTCCTTAAAGGAGGAGATAATGCCTGAGAGAATAAATACTACACTACAACTCCTCACCTAAAAAAAATAAATGCAAAAGGTCTGGGAGGATAATAATATGAGTACAGAACAGATACTACACTTCCCTCCTGGAATTGAGCATTGAAAGATTGTACTTTAGTCTGAAATAGTAAATTTAACCGAACATTAAAAAATAATAAGAGAGTATAGTTCCACCTTCAGGTATAAAAATACTAACATAGTTTCGAATTAAGACAAGCAGATACCAAATCTCCATTAATAATAGATTATTTGTTCATTACACCTCTTTGAGTATCTTCAATTCAACCCTTATCTCTCTCTCTATATATATATTATATATATATATTATATATATATATATATATATAGAGAGAGAGAGAGAGAGAGTGAGAGTACCCCCCCCCCCCAAAAAAAAAACAGAGGACATTCAACTCTAAGCCCCGTTGCTTAGTGTTTTGTCCGAATGAAATGAAACTTTCCTTATAACTAGTTTATTATATTCAAAACATCATATCAAAACACTAGGGTCTTTGGCCATTTTTTCTTTGTTGACTGTAAAATGCTCAGAAAAACAATTGAATGTCCTGTTTTTTGGGGGTCACCCTACATATATATATATATATATATATATATATATAACTAATCAAAGATCCAAACACATAATTCAGAGATGTCTATGGCCAAGGACAAAATATCTGAAACCAAGATTAATTTCTCAACCTAGAAGGACATAATGAGTGGAGAAGGTGTGCTTTATCAAAGCGTGTTAATCTGAAATACTTTTTTTTTCATACTGAAAGTATCGACCGACAAGAAGTTATTCATTCATGAAATATAAGTTTCTACCTTCCTTCAGAAATCGTTTGAAGTTTGGCAAAATTAACACTTTTAGAAAGAGAAGAAACGGAGGTGGAACACGGCAAAAGAAAACGTAATAAAGAGAGCAAGAGAGAATGAATGATAAAAGTGAAAGAGGGGAAGAAAAAATAAAATAAAATTGTGCCAAAATGGGGGTGGGGAAAATAGGGACATAAAGCTCTAGCGGTTTGGTCTTATTTGAAAAAAAAAAAAAAAAAAAGTAAAAAGAGGAATTCCACCTTTTCTGAATTGCAAAGAAAAAAAGCAGACTCGCATCCCTGTTAATTGAATGCTTGATTTGCATAATTTTTTTTTTTTTTTAACAATTCACAATAAATTAATATTTGTGAAAATTGTGACTAAATCCATTTTATTTCTTATATAAAATAATTCTGTAATAAACATTTCGGATTACTCTGGACTGAGATTGCCTAAATACCAACAGAAATCAGAGGTAGCTCGAAATGACAAGCCGTGATTGTCTGAATACTGATGGCAACAGAAAATCGGCCGCAGTTGTTATGCCAAGTCATTGCTGGTGGACATAAACAGTAAAATGAGCCACTTTTCTAGATTTAGCATAACGTCTTAGAAATTAACCGCGAACATTAGAGGTTATTTAAAAAAAAAATTTTTTTTTTTTTTTTTATTAGATTTTTACTCCAAACAAGTCACAGTGCCACTTTGAAGCAGGGGGCTACTATCAGGGACATAAGTTGCAGGGATACTATGTAGGGAGTTGAGCAGCGAGATGTCTGTTCACATCAGACTTGAACTTCTGCATGCCAGTACAGTTGGGGAAGCAGGAACCTGGAAGAGAATTCCAGAGTCTAGCAGTTCTGGGGAAGAAACTATTAGAGTAGAAGGCTTTCTTACATCTAGGAATCTATACTGTGTAGGGGTGGGACTTTGCTGCTTGTTGGGTTTATCGGGGGGTATTTATGTCGAGGGGGTACATGAGCTTGTAGTTCGTCGTAGCATCCGCCATTAAAAAATACTTGTAAAACAGAGTGATGCAACATTTCGTTGCTGAGACAGAGGTTCTCAATTCTATTTTTTTTTTTTTTAATTTCTTTCTATATTATTTTTCCTAATTCAATCACATTTAGATGCTGTAGTCAAGATGTAGATGTCAAGATGTAGTCAAGATAAAAGAAACCACTAATGAGACTGATTGTGATATGAGATAAGCTGATTTCAGATACTTCATTGAAGGAACGCACTTGCATCCCAATTGACAATATAATGGAGATGCTAATTTTATGTGTAAAATCAAAATACTTTTTATAATGGGATCTAATGTCTGGCAATGAGATCATCATTGTCCCTAGTACTGGCCAATGTATATGGAATACTTTGAGGAAATAGCGTTAGGATCAACACCACTAAAGTCAACACTGTCGCTGCTGCAATGTGGATGATACGTTCATACTCTGGCCTTACCAAAAAGATGCTTAAACATTACTGGACCATATAAACTATTTATCCATCTATACAGTTCATAATGGAAACGGGACAGAAATTATCATTCTTAGAGGCACCGATAATCCGCATTAGTCAAAGATTTATGTCATCTGTATATCAGAAGCCAACTTTCAGTGGACAGTATCTAAACTTCAACTTCTAACATCCATATAATGTAAAGAAAGGAATCGTCCCTTGCTTAAAACATTGAGCAGAAGCAATATGTAGAAACTACAATGCATATTAAGAGAAGATGAGCAGTTTAAGAAAAACCCTCCACCAAAACAACGATCTAGAGAGCATGACATCAGCCTCAAGAAATCTGGACCAAACACCAAAGGACACCACCCGAAAATTCAACAGTTTATATACTATATATGATGGGCTTGTCAGAAAAAAAATTTAAATAATATGTGATCTATATGACACCAGGACAATATTCAAAAGCAACTCTCCAGAAACATCTTGTGCAAGTCAAGCCCCCACTACAGAAAAAAATCATGACTAAGGACTGGGTGTATAAGATTCCACGTAAATGTGGAAAACCGTGCAAAGTTGAGATATGCTGTTCACTAAAAGTAAGGTTATAATAATCACAAAAAAACATATGCGGAGAGATTGAAAAGTGTGGTATACAGGGGGAACAGAGAAACCATTTATTCTCATGGGACAAAGTAAAAATTATAGACAAAAGAACGGTTGAGATTAAGACGACTCAAAGAAGCAGCACACATGCTGGGTGATGATCCAAGTAGACCTAGTATAGAATTTAATACAATATGGGAACCATTAATTATATATATATATATATATATATATATATATATATATATATATATATAGTCTTTGAAGTTTTTAACCTTTAAAACTATACAAAAAAATATTTTTTTTATCATTCGTTAGAAAACCATCTAGTCAGTAAATCATTTAATCACCTGAAATCACTGCAACAACTCGCTCTCGAATTTACTATAATATCAATAATTTATTTTTCAAGGGATCATCAGTTGTTTACCATGAAACACTGTTTTGGGGATTTAAAAACAAAACAGTATATTACATCATGGCTCCCCAGTAGTGTTGATCAAACACCACCACCCTTAATCTTAGGAAGAAGACATGTTACAAACATTTAATCCAATTTCCTATTCTTAATTGCAATTACTAACCTTTGCATACTAAAAAAATGAATTTCTTACCTATGCGATTCATCAATTTCCACATTTAAAATGGATACATTTTTTAATTTTTTTATTTATCAGTCTTGTATTTATAAGATTAGGATTAATCCATTTAACTACTTATCACCCCCACTATGATTAGTATTTAGTATATTTACATTCTTATTTATTTAAAATTAGATATATAAAGGTTAAAAACATTTTTACATTTTTTTTTTTTATTAATATAAAAATTTATTATATGTAATTATAAGTACATTTTATACATTGCTAATATATTTTTGGATTTCCTTTATTAATATAGTCTGGTTTATCTTAAACGATTCAAAAGCATCAGGATATATATATATATATATATATATATATATATATATATCATTCAACCACGGTAGTGGTTGAATATATGCTTAAGTCAGAAATTGAATGAATCGAGACACATTCAAACCCCCCACCACTAATTCAGTTCGCAACCAAATTTCAAACAGGTTATATAGTTGGATAGAACACCTCATTAGCTAAATTTTGAAAAAAATTTCGAAAAATGGTTCAGTAGAAAAAAAGTTACAACAAAATATGTGGGTTCACAAGCAGGAGAGTAAGTACATAAGTGACTAACGCTTTTTTTATTTTGCATAACTGTTTTTGTATATATATTTTTTATTGCGATTTTACCAATATGACATGTTAGCGTAACGGTTAGAGTACCGGGGGTTGGTGGAAAGATTTTAGGTTCAATCCCGTGTATCGTTTTTTTTCTATAATTAAAAAACCGAACTTTTTTTTTTAATAACTAATTTTTTTTAACTCTCCTTATGATTTTATAGCAAAAAATGGTGAATTTATCGATTAAAAATATTAGTGAATTCTATGATATACATATTTTTTGAATGAACTCAAATTTAACGTTATCACATTTGATGAAAAATGTAGTCCCATTTTGGCAATGCGTCTGACCAATGATGCTTTTGAACCCGTGACCAGCACTGCGATGTCATCAGCATCAGCCTGGGCATAAATATTCCTATTTTTAAACTCCTTTAAAAGAGGATTCAGCATACAGTTCCATAGTAAAGGTGATAAAATCCCACTTTGGGGGTTTCATTTAACTACTTCCATTTTAACAGTTGCCCTCAGTAGTTCTACTTGAACTGTTCTGTGCCTCACCATATACTCAATCCATCGGATGAGTACTGGTGGCACATTGAGTTCTCGTAGCGACTTGAACATACTACTGAAGGGTATGTTGTCAAAAGCTCCAACGATATCTAAAAAGACACCGAGTGCCATCTTCTTTTTTGTTAGTTTACGCTCTATACAGATCACGAATTCATGAACCGCAGTCTCGGTAGAAACCCTGGCTCGGAACTACTGTGATTGAATGATAAATATTGCATAAATGTGTGTTTGAGAGCTAATTTTTTTTGACAATCATTAATAAATATTATAAATTTATATATTAATACAATAGCAATGCCTGGAAAAATCATGAATTATATGGAAAAATGCGCGCATAAAAAGTAATATTCTTAAGATTTTATTAAACCTGGAAAAGTAAAGGACAAGAAATTCAACCTGGAAAAGTAAAGAACAAGATATTCTAGTAAAGTAAAAAATAAGAGTTTTTTAGACTTAAAATATTGCAGCTAAAAATTTGTATATGTTCTTGTTTATTGTTGAGTTAGAAAGAATTAAATGATCCTTATTATGATATAATAAAATTATTAATTTTTATGTAAATTTTAAAATTATTAATTCCATCTACTAACTAACTAACTAATGAATTAATTTTATTCAAACAATTTTCACTACATAAAAATATGCAAATAATAGGGGGGAAATAAGTTCAATCCAGCGACTGACACCCTTTCTAACTCAACAATAAACAACAACATATGCAAATAATAAATAAAATATTTATCAATATTCAAATTTTATTTTTAGCTGCAATATTTTAAGTCTAAAAAATTCTTATTTTTTACTTTACTAGAATATCTTGTCCTTTACTTTTCCAGGTTTAATAAAATCTTAAGAATATTACTTTTTATGCGAGCATTTTTCCATATAATATATATATTAGTAATAATATTTAGTAATAAATAGTTATATATAAAGATAAGTAGTAAGGTTGTACTTCTAAAAACAAAAATATGCTTAAGTCTTCTAAAATTCATGCTAGAATTGCCTGCAAGGACTCGTGGTGTAGTTGATAAAGTACTTAATAAAATTCAGCTGGAAAGTTACTTTTCTTGAAGTTGAAGGTTCAATCCTTAGTGTGGGGAGGGGACACTCAAAATACATGCGAATTAGATGCTACCCCTGAGGATTAAATAAAGGGTTCCATTTGAAATTCTGTGCAACCCTTCCCCCCCCCCTCCGAGTTCGACAGAATGATTCCCAGAGTTTGACAAGATATGCCTAAAAAAAGTGGGAGGTTCCATCAACCGAAACGTCACGAAAATAAGTCATAATGAGAAGTGTAGTTTGGATCATGCGAATAATACGGATTTGAATATTTATTTTTTTTTTTAGACTAAGAGCAACATCCTGAATTTTTATTTTTATTTTTGTCATACCTAAACAAAGCATATGACCATTGAAGCGCAAATGGTGATAGCTGTGATAGAGTCAACCTAAGTAGGGAGTTGAACAGCAAGATGTTTGTTTGCATTACATTTAAATTTCTCCATGTTGGTGTGATCAGGGAAACAGGGTGAAAATTCCAAGGACAAACAGTTCAAGGAAAAAAACGCTATAAGAATAGAAAATCTTCCAGCATATGAGGGCTTCCACAGGGAAACGGGTGGAATTTTGATTTACATCTTTTATTTCACCAAACAAATTGAACAAAAACAAAATTAGGCACAAGGCCAATCAAAAAATTGGGGAGGTAGGTCATCCTTGTCACAGTATCTTTGTTAATAAGCTAATTCTAGCTCATCATACCACAAATACACCAGGGGGGGTCGTCCTACTTAAAATTCCCAAATCAAATGGTTTTTTTTTTTTTTTTTAGTCGGGTGGATAGGGGGTATTTTTGTTGGTGTGTACATGTGCCTAAGTTCATCAGAGCAGTGTGCAATATACTATGCGTGTGCAAAATCAAACATGGCTTCCAACCTGTACTCAGTGGAAATCCTGTGATCACCCGCATATTACAACTTTAAAGGCTGAGAAACACTGAGCGAATTAATTGCATTAGATTCCAAAATTGCATGTTGGATGTTTGATGCCAAAGTTAACATTGAAGATTATCGAAAAGTCACTTAAGACTGGCCTTGAAAATCTGGATTAAGTTTGACACTTGACCATGTAAAGTAATGTCGACATGCAACTAACAAGATTTAATCAAATTGAGAAAAAGTTAAGCAGGAAATTTTACAGCTGCAAAATAGATAAGATTGTAAAAGACCAGACAGATTAAGGTTAATCCTGGATCCTATTTATAGGCACACATCGAGAAATCCAATGTAAATGACATTATTAATAGCATTGTGCGTGTGTTCCCTAAACAAAAAAGTTATAGAATCTACATAAATTCTAAAAGTGTATTCTTATGTAAAATTTACCAGGGAAATGGTCTCAAATCTCCCAGTGCCCTCCTAAACCTAAGGGAACTATGTGGGTCGAATTCTAATATATCCTGTTTTGATGAAATTTTATCACATATAAACAATTCTCACGTGAAGACAACGTAAGTGGTCCCAAATCTCCTTTATACACTGAATGTGTTCATGTCCCCACCTCTAAATGACCCATCAAATCAGAAGACCCTTAAAACTTCAAGTACGTATATATCCGATTTTTATGCTATTTTAAAAGTCAACTTTTAAGTCTAAATTGTTTAGTTTGTGTAGTTTCAATTCTACCCACCCATTCTTAAAAATAAAATTATATGAATTCAACTCTTTTTTTTTTTTAATATAAAATATAAGCAAAACATTTTCGTATATATATATATATATATATATATATATATATATATATATATATATATATATATATATATACGTAACATCTCACCGTCTGTTTGCTCCCTTCTTTCTCTTATATATATATATATATATATATATATATATATATATATATATATATATATATATATATATAAAATGAGAATGAGAGAGAGACAGACAGAGAGAGCGATACAAGACGGTTTCCCCATGTGTTTTGGATTCAATTATTGGGGGAGGGGGAGGGGGCTATACACACTAGACTATGCTTTTTTTAAATTTATTTTTTTGCAGACTTTAAATATCTCCATTTTTTTTTCTTAAATCCTTTTGCATTCCATATAAAAAATTTCCAACAGTTTTTTTTAGGAACATACATTTGTCTCCAAGGAGTTGTTTAGTAGGCTTCTGCCGTTCAACGAAATACATGTATAACGTACTTCCTTAAAAAAAATAAGAATAAAGACAATGAATAAAAACTTACGAGTGTGAATTAAATACACCTGGTTTTGGAATGATAATTAAATTAATATAAAACTTGTGTCTGTATAACATTAAGACATATTAGGGAGAATACCTTCAATATAAACATTAACAATGTACAATTTTCATATGAACATAATGGAAGTAGTTCTGCGTCTAGTTGCCACTTAAAGGAGCTCATGAAGCATTTTTATAACATGCTACTGAATTAAATTTACTTATAAACGTTAGGTGAAGAGTCTTAACATAATAGCTCAGTAGGTAAAATACTTAACTAACAAGATCAAAGTTGCTGTTAAATAAACTTTCTTTATTGATTTTTCATTTAATCCTATCCTACATTCTAGCCTAGGCAACACCGGGCATCCTTGCTAGTTATAAATAATAAAGGAAGACGACAAAAAAAATTTGTATTTTTTCTTTTTTGTGTACAAATCAAGACATCTTTCTGTAAAAAAAAAAAAAAAAAAAAGAGCAGCAGAGGTGCTTCTAAAAAATAAAATGAATAAACTAATTAACGGAAATACAAAAAAAATTAAAATGGTAACAAATATAAATACTTACTCTTTGCTTTTAGGGAGCAGGTCATCTGCAGTGGCCTCAAAAAATGTAAGTACTACGTGGCATCTGGAAATCTTCGGGTCAAGCTCTATAAGAAGCTATGAATAAAGAATGACAAGAAATACACTGTCATTAATTTAGGTGATTCAAATAGGAATTACATCGTTCGAGAGAGAAAAAAAAAAAAAAATTATGATAAATTTTATTATCACACCAGACGTAGATTCAAAAAACAAAACAAAAAACTTCAAACTTTTTGTGTGATTATATGCAAACAGCTTGAAAAAAAAATATTAGCAAAAAAATAAAAATAATAATTAAAAAACAAAAGAAACATGATAATTCATACATACAGTAGCGTCCAAAACTAAGAGACAGCATTTTAAAACCGAATATTTGTTAGAAATAACAACTGTGAAAAGCTGAAATTTTGACAACTGGTAGTCGTTATCATCCATAATAGCATACTAAAATTTGAATTATTTGCAAAGGATAGAAAAAGAATTATAACAATTATTTATTTTCAAAATAGGAACGTCCAAACAATTATAATTTGATACAATTTCTTATATAATAATACACACTAGTGGAACCCGTGGAAATTCCACAATTGTATTATACTTCTGTTGTATGTTGTTGCCATTCATGCTATGGGCATCATCATCATATTAATGTCCATTTTACATGCTGGCATGCGTTAGACGGCTTAAAGAAATTGACTTCCAAAGTAACCTATCTCTGGCCAGTTTTTTTTTTTTTTAATCTCATTTTCTCGTGGGTCCATTTTTATTTCCTCCCAAAGTTTTCCTTGCCCCCCCCTCTATGAACTAAACCTGCTACCTTATTTGTTTTAGTTGTACTAATCCAATCACCCTCATCCATTCTTTCAATGTGACCATACCATCTAAGTGTCCTGTTTCACACAAATCTCCCTATACTGTCAAGATTTAATCTTCTTGAGGTCATCAGAACTAAGCCTGCCTTTAAGACTCGCATTACACATTCATCTTATCATTCTCATGTCATTTCTTCCCATGCAACACATGTCCTCAACCCTCACTGGCAAGATTACATTTCCATAATTAGACTTTGTACACCCTTGGTCGACAATCGACGTCCGATGCAAACAAGATCCAACAATATTATTGTTCCACCTTTGTTCAAACTTAAACTACTTAGATAAAAACGGTTAATGTAGTTTTAGAATATGGCCGGTTATCGGGGTCTTTCTTTCACGTTTTTGACAACACGCTTCCGTTCTATGCATACCCACAATATTATTGCATCATTTTTGAACAGAAATTACATGTTGATCTTAGTATGAAGCAGAAAAAAAAAAAAAAAAAAGAAACAAAAAGTATATTTATTAGTGTTGGGACGATTAATTGGAATCGGAAAAATCGGAACTTTTGGGGGTATCGGAATCGGGAAAATTTGTGCCCATTTCCCGATGTCAAAAACGATTCTTTTAGTATATGTTTTTTTGTTTGAAAAAAAATCTTCCACAACTGGTAGTAATGATTAAATAATAAATATTCATTTATTTTAAACTACCATTAAAACTAAAATTTTAAACTACCATTAAAACTAAAATTTTAAACTACCATTAAAACTAAAATTTTAAACTACCATTAAAACTAAAATTTTAAACTACCATTAAAACTAAAATTTTAAACTACCATTAAAACTAAAATTTTAAACTACCATTAAAACTAAAATCTATAGACCATCCAGCACAAGTGTACTTTTTTACATTTGAGAAAACATCTGAACGTTTATCATGTGTTTTTACGGTGAGTGGAGGGAAATAATGACTCCATAGTTAAATATTCAGAGATTTATAAAGAATCAGAATCGGAGTCAGGAATTTAGTATGGAATCGGTAATTGTATTGGAATCGTCCCATCACTAATATTTATACATATCAACAACATCAGATGAATTACATATTTCCATCTTTTAAAAAAGCACTGAAGGGTGATAATATGCATATATCAATATGACATAGCTTTAGTGTATAACTAGCAGGATCTGTGGAAATTCCACAGGGACTCATTCATATGTAATATATTGATGTTTGCATTCTGTAGATGTTAAGCGTAAATGGAGATGCTCTGATATTATTGTAGCTCTTTTGTTAAACTGTGAAAGCATTTATCTAAGCTAGCATGAACGCCCGGCAAACCAAAAAAATATTTTATTTCTTGCAGATTTCGTCTATATTATTATTATAGAGTTAATGTTCTATCGATTTTTATATATTATAAAGTTGTGATTTCAAAAATAAAAAAAAAAATATATCCATATGACTTGAGTGCATTAGCTTGAATCGAAACGGAAATAAAAATTTATGAAAATAAATAAATATATAACTTGAGTTCCTTCAGCTATAATCAAAACTGAAACCAAAACTTATGAAGAATTCTTGATAAAATTATTTATAAAAAACAAAAATAGACGACTTAAGTGCCATAAGCTATAATCGAAACCAAAACTTATGAAGAATTCTTTGTAAAATTATTTATGACAAGAAATGGAAGTACATAACAATTAAACGACCCGGATGTAAGCATGACACAGAAAATAACACACGTATTAATATATAGATTATATAGATTATGTCTCAAATTGTGATAACGGTGTTCAGAGTCATAGTAATAAGCAGCTTTGATTGGCGTGTGTCCACTGTAAACAAGCACTTTCACTCAAACCTGGCACCCTTTTGATAAAAAAAAGAAAGAAAAGGAAAAAAAATGAAAAACAAACCTATAGAACCCACCATACTATTACATCAAAAACACTATATTCTCCCACGAACTATAAATAATAATAAATAAAAAAATTAGGTGAGCTCATTCTTAATTGAAGAAAGATGTGTTAGTCAAGTCCCTTGAACAAGTTAGGAAGAGTAACTTCCCTTGTACACATACTGTCATGGCGTCTCCTATTATATAACTCTCACCTGTCAGTGTGTGTGTGTGTGTGTGTGTGTGTGTGTGTGTGTGTGTGTGTGTGCTTGTATGTCTGCCTAAAGCTTTTGACAGAGGCAACGAATTTTCACAAGATCGGTATCGTTTTGAAGCTCAACCCTTTGGACGACAAATATCGAAAAATTGGCTAAAAACATTAATTCCTTCACCCTCAACTGGGCACTTTTCTATAGGAAGGGGTCGCTTTTTTCGCCGATATTTTCAAAAGTCATCCCCTCTTTTTGATTCTCTAGCATTAATTTAAACCTACGTCACTTCCGGTTTGGCGATGGGTGCAACAGCTTAGCGTCACGTTTCTTTTCCTCCTTCGTGGTACGGCTCAAGCCTTCCTGCCTGCCTACTACTTTTTTTTTTTTTTGCATTCGCAATTTTTTTTTTTTTTCTTGCTCAACCAACACCCTTACACACACCTCCACTTTCTTTTCCACCATTGCGTCAAGGGTTCAAGCCTGCCTACTACAATTTTTTTTGTTTTTGCTCAACACACACACACACACACACACACACACACACGGGCAATGCCAAGCATCCAGGCTAGTTTGTAAATAAAGCCTGTATTCTTTAGTTCTCCTTTCTTATCTCTTCTGTATCACAACCATCCTGTAGGATTAACATCCCCCTCCCCCAACATAACAAATGGTGTTGAGAGTCATAGTGATAAGCACCCACGATTGGTGTGTGCCCACTTTAGAGAAGTACTCGCACTCGAACCTGGAACTCTTTTGATACCAAAAATAATACAAATGCAGATTTAGGCGTCGTTGGCGTTCGAGATGACAGCATAAAAGGGACGGATTTTGTGCGACATGCGGCTTTCATGTTTTGGATGTTGTCTTGTTCACACGAGTTCGTTGTCGGTTGGGAAGATCCTTGAAAAAGATGAAGTACGACTGCTGCTTGAGTGAATAAGCGAGTCGTGGAAGAGAAAAGCTTTTTGTGCCAGCAAAGTACCATGCTGAGAGTTGGTGCAGCAAATTTTGAGTTAAGAAGTTAGTGATGAGTTCTGACCTCCTTTTTTCTGCTTGCAAATATCTTTATGCATACAGTAGAAATATTAAGGGAGGTAATATGTGTGTGTGTGCGTGTCCTTATAGAATCTACATTTTTTAAATTTTTTATTGCATTTCACCCCAAACAAGGCACATTGCCACTTTGTTGTAGGGGGCTACTATCAGAGACATAAGCATCAGGGGTACTGTGTAGGGAGTTGGGCAGCAAGATGTCGGTTCACGTTACACTTGAACTTTTGCATGTCAGTGCAGTTGGGCAAGCAGGGACCCGGAAGAGAATTCCAAAGTCTAGTGATTCTGGGGAAGAAACTACTGGCGTAGAAGGCTCTTTTACATATAGGGATCTCTACCGTGAAGGGGTGGGATTTAACTGCTTGTCGGGTTTGTCAGGGTATTTACGCGGCGGGGGCACAAGTGCTTGCAGTTCGTCAGAGCATTCACCATTAAAGTACTTGCAGAACAGGCAGACGGATGCAACATTTCGTTGATGGGACAGAAGCTGAAGTTTAGATGACAGTTCAGGACCTATCCGATTGGCGACTCTTTTGAACCTTGTCTAGGAGTGAGAGACTAGTGGCAGATGCACCAGCCCAAATATTACAATACTCCATGCATGGACGAATGGTGGCCTTACAAAGGTATAAGATACTTTCGGGCATTAGTAGCTTTCTAGCACGGTAGAAAGAACCCACCTTCTTTGCAGCGGTCCTGGCAATGTTCTCAATGTAATTGTTCCAACTCCTGTTTCCTGTGAACGTTAGGCCGAGGAGTTTAAAAGATGTACTTTCAGATAAAGCGTCATTGTCCATTGCTATTGGTGGTAGGGAAGGTTTCTCGTAATTATTGAAGGAAACAAGTTTAGTCTTGGCAGCATTGAATGTGACCATCCATTTTTGTCCCCATTCCACTACGGATCGGAGGTCATCCTCCGATGTTTCTGCCATTTCTCTAGATATGTGTTCATTTGTTTTCCTGTCGTGTCTGTTATAGAGCGTGGTGTCATCAGCATATGTACCCATCTCACAGACACTTTTGTCAGGGAGGTCATTTATGAATATTAGGAATAACAGAGGTCCAAGGATAGACCCCTGAGGCACTCCCGCATTTATATAATGTTGATTAGATGTATGACCGTCAAGGACAACCTGGATTTTTCTCTTATCTAAGAAGGATTTAATCATACTACTCCCTTAATATATATATATATATATATATATATATATATATATATATAGAAGGTAATGCCTGTGAGAATGATTGCATAACAGAACAGATACTACATTACCCTCACCAAAAATAAAAGATGCGGTAATGCATGGGAGCGATGACATCATGACAGCAGAACTGATAATTTACTACTCCCTCTACTTACTACCCCATTATTCGTGGTGGGATGAGTCTCGTTGTGGCTTTGGTGGTTTGGAGACTGGGTAGAAAGTATTTGTCAAGAATCCATTCTTGACACTCAGCCCAACAGGTGCGGAGCTGGGAACAAGCCCCATACCAGTTAGATCGAGGTACGCTGCCTGGGTATCACTCAGGAGGTTCACCCTCCCAGGCCTTACCATCCAGCTTTCGGGTGGGAAAGTTTATTGCTTATCATCTGAGGCGCCCCCTACCCGGGAATACAGACGCGAATGCTCAAGCAATTTTTGTCGAGGCAAGATCACCCCCTCCTTTAGGGGAACTTGTCTGTATCCCACTTTCCGACCTTGTTTGTTTGTTTTACGGCATATCAACCCTTTTCAGGTTATTTAATGCCGAATCCAGTGATTTTGAAGAACAATTTTTTTTAGTATATATTTTTTTTTTTAAGTCGGTTTCTATTTAACCCATACTTGGGACCCTAACAAGTACTACCACTCTGGGTTAGAGTATACCTGAGGCAATGGCAATTAAAGGGTGGCTCCACACTCCCAAAAGCCTGCAAGCTGAGGCCTCACCATCGGATATAGTTTAAGGTGATATCCAAGACCTCCGACCTTGTGTCACATATTGCTGTGGTGGGTGGCAATTAAATATCTCCTCCCTCTTAATTGATCAGTAAAAATAAAATATTGCAATTAATAAAAGTAATAGTATAGTTTCGGCTTCACAGTCTTCATCAGTAATAGATAATCACTACATATGGCGCTTCAAGGAAAGAGAATTATCGGATAGGTATCGGATAGGTGCCTAAAAACAGTCATGACGTAAAAAGCATAACATGTCCACAAAACGGGGAAGATGATTATTTATTTTGGCGGCACTTGTGGTTGCAGTAAATGTCATTTGTCAGAACAATGGCGCGCGATAGATTTCATAAAAAGATTGAGGAGTTAAAAGGTCATTCAAAGTTTGAAAAATAACAATAAAAATGATATTTATACTTTTATTGAAAAGTGGAACGAAAGAAATAAAAATGAGTCACAAATAGCTGGTTTAATTCGTTTTTTTTTTTTGTTTTTTTTTATGGTATATCAACTAATCTGAGGTCATTTCATAACTAGGGCTATGACAACAGCATATTCTTTTCATTGTTTTTGAGTTTATACTCGATTGACACAGTTAATCAACCGAGAACCACATCACTCTATATAAAAGCACATAAGATATCAATGGCTACACACTTGAGAGTCAAAACAATGAAAAGAATATTCTGTTGTCCTAGGCCTATTCATATCACTAGAGAAACGAGATGTTCATAAGTAGCTAACAAAAAACAAAAAAAAAACAAAAAAAAAACAAAAAAAACAAAAAAACAAAAAAAAAACAAAAAAAACAAAAAAACAAAAAAAAAACAAAAAAAACAAAAAAACAAAAAAAAAACAAAAAAAAAAAAACAAAAAAAAACAACAATAATACGAAAACGTTACAAATTCCAAGAAATACAAAACAAAACACAAATAAAGATCCATTGTTAAATACCTTGGTAGAAATTATTAATAAAATCAATTCTCCATCAAAAATGCATACAATTATAATCCAAGAAAGGTTCAAGAAATACAAAATTTCGCCATATTGTTTTCAAAAAGATTTCTTATATATAAAGATTATCTGAACATGCAGACAGACATTTAAACTTGAAAAACATGCCAAGTTTGGTATTTTTTTTTAATTATCGTCAGAACCTCAGATGTATAATATCTAAAATTAAAAAAAAAAACAAAAAAAAAACGCGATTCCTTATTTGAGGGTCAAATAGATATTTATTAATAACTGATTTTTTTTTCAGTTATGTCCCATATGACAACTAGTGTGCTTGTGTCCAGAGAGAACAGGCTTCCTGGCGTTGCCAGGTCATAAAATATGCATAAAACTTATGTTTCCATTTATGCAGAAGCTTAGACATGTGCATGTGAGTATTTTTTCTAAACAGTTCACTTCTTGTAAGTAAAAAAGAAAAAAAAATATACTTGAGCGGAGATTGAAACCAAAACCTAAAAACAGTGTCAAGTATGATAACCGTTAGGCCAGCTTGCCACGACATTAAAAAATGTTTTCAAACCTACTTATTTTTAACATAAGGAAGCTGTCATGTGAAAGATTCATGTATGCACGGTCGTAAAACAGTTGACAAACACAAAAATCCGATTACCCCCCCCCCAGTACCAATTTTTTAAATTCTGACCCCTTAGCAGCTCTTTTTTCCGGATGAAAACCGATTAAAAAGTTCCACATGTCTGAATACCCTATATACCAAATTTCAAGTCTGTAGATCAAAAATTTGTTGAGTATATAAGTTCAGTTGTCCACACACATATCCTCTCTTTTATAGATATAAAGACTAGCAAGGATACCTGTGCTTTGCGTGAAACTTTACGGCGGGCATCCTTGCAGTAAGTGGATGTTGTAAAAGCTGATAAATTTCATCAAGATTGGTTAAGGGGATGGAGGTGGAGGAGAGTGATTGGATTCAAATTCACAAATTCATTTAAATATGATATTTTAATTTATGCAGATTTCGTATTTACTTTTATAGAACCAATTCTTTATTGATTTTTTATATTTTATCCAATATATAGTTGCCATTTCAAAAGTTCAACTATATATATATATATATATATATATATATATATATATATATGACTTGGGTGCCATTAGCTAGATGTAGATTCAAAACATTTAGCGTTCCAGCATTTTTAGTTACCATCGGAGCTAACGGCAAATAAATATAAAAAACTTTACAAATTAACTGACTTTCACGTATAAATGTACAATGCCGGCAAAAAGAAAGTCCGCACTTGTATTTTTTTTTTCAAAACTGCAAATTTAAGCTAAATTTAATGTAACTGTTTAAACAACCTATACCTCATTTGATTCACCTTTTATTCCTCTATAATTTTACCTGTTCATATTTGACTTTTTAAGATATTCTAGTGTTCACGTCAATTTAAAAAAGTAACTTCAAATTTGAGGAGGCAAAAAGAAAGTCTGCAGCAACAAATTCGTTTAAAACCAGCTTAAATTATCGCTCATAAATCAGTTTAAAATATCCACCAACAGGCAACAAAGCATCTCTAATCGTAATTGTTGTTCCAAGTTATACAACGTAACATTTAGTCCATATGCCATGACTTTCTCTTAGTGATCGTCAGGAGCTCATTAATCTCCACCTTTCTGGTTTATCCAATCGAGAAATCGGCCACAGATTGAAATGTGATGAGAAAACTGTATGAAAGACTGCAAAAGCACAAAAACACCGATCGGCCAAACGACAGTCAGAGCTTCTAACCATTGCGCTATATGGCTACTGCTATGCGGACAGTGAATTAACAATGCTTTAACATTGTCCAAATACCTAAGCTCAGTTTGTTTACACAAAGAGCATTGCTTTCTACGCTAATAGTAATTTGTATATCACTTTCCAAATGCTCAACCTAAGATAGGGAGCATTATAGTCATCCACATACAGTACTGTTTCGCTGTTTCACAGCTCATCAGTGCGGCTAGACAAGCAATTACCTCAAGCCAGGATCGAAACCTGATCGCCCAAATGACAGTCGGAGCTTAACGTTGATTATATTCATATTTATTCATAAACATATGTACAAATCTGCTATCAAAATTGAGACAAAACTCAATGTTCTTAATGCATTGGTGGAAACTAGTGATGAGACGATTTCAGTAGTTTCCCTCACCGATTCCGATATAAATTCCTAATTCTGATTATTTTCAAAATCTTGAGAGTATAGAGATTTTTTTTTTGTCCCCATGTAATATGTGCATATATTTTTACAAATGTAAAAAAAACTACTTGTGCATGTGTTGGGTAGGAGTGGGGGGAATCTATAGATTTTAGTTTAACTGGTAGTCTATAATCAATAAATATGTATTGTTTTAACATTACTACCAGCAACGGAAAATCAAGTTTTAAACAAATACGAAGAAATATATAATTTTGACATCAGAAAATACAAGTTCTTCCAGTTTTTCCAATTCCGATAAATTATCCCAACACAAATTGAAACCCTGCTAGTCTATGGATCAAACTTGATGGATCAATCTAAGAAACTTTATAGATCATACAAAATATCGTGCCAAGATCAGGAAAGAAACAAAAATTTTGTTTAGCTGCTTTTCACGTATATCTACAGTTGTTCAACTCCGACTTTTGGCACAGACTGAACTTTTATTTTAATGAGATAAAAAAAAAAAGTGCTTCTGTAGCTGGGACGCCTCATATTACAATCAAATACTCTACCGAAGAAGGACTCTAGTTTCTTGGAAGTTGAGCTTCAGCTGAAATGAGTGAGGAATCATCATGGCGCGCAAACTTTGTGAATGTTTCATTATTAGCCCATTATTAATGAGAGGAGACAAAAAAAGGCAAGAAAATACAGAGTCCAGTGATTTTGGTTAAAATTTTCATGGTTTGATATCTCCAAATAATATGTACAGATTCATTTGTTTTGTAAAAATCGACAGGCACTATTAATCCAAGTGAACCCTTAAGGGTAGAATACTTCTTAAAAAATACAAACACATCCTATTTTATGAAATGTAAATCATAAATCTTTTGGAGAAAAGCCGATTGAAATGGTCATAAATCTCTTTGCGTATTCTTAAGTGGGGGTGAACTTCTCTTAAAACATATCCTATTTTGATGAAATTTAAATCATGTGTATAAAAATTTCCCACATTTTTACGAACCTCCTTAAAACATGTATATCAAATTTTAATGAAATTAGAACCATATGCCTAAGATACTATGAGAGTTTTTTTGTTTTTATTTATTTATTTATTTTTTTTTAATTCAATTTCTTCCGGCTATATTATGAAATCAAACATGGGGGAGAAATAAAGTAATATAGCGTTATGAGCATTGTGGGAAAAAAAAAATGTTCTGATTCAATCCAGAGCATCGTTTAGTATCCTGCTTATATATTTACTGTGTTCATTTATTCAGTGGGGGCGATGCAATTAAAAAATACCTAGCAAGATCAAACATTTTTTGGAGTTAAAATTTTTACAATAAATTCAATTGCGATATTAATTATGCATAAAGGTTATTTTTATTTTTTTTTTTTTTTTACAATATAATAAGGTCAATGTTCAAGCTGGACTAAATTTTATTTATAACTTAAAGATTTTAAAATTACAGCAATTAGAAAATAAAAATAGAAGCACAAAGAGGAGCAGACGCTGCTATGATTTCATGAATTAAGAGTAGATGAAATAAATCTAGGAAAATTTTACCATTACTAACCAGCAGAGCATTACCATTGTGAGTTAAAGAAAGAATCTATTAGGCATGCGTACACAGTGTGATGAAGTATGAAAATGAAACCTGACAATAGTTAAAGACGTGTGCTGCATGGAGAGAAATGAAAATGGTATGATGGATGCATGATGTGAATTTTAAAAGCAGACTTAGATTTGATTAACTCAGAGGAACATTAAACCTGGATTGTGCCAGGAGATGTGCGCAGAACAGGAGACTTTGTTAGTATGGTCACGGTGAAAGAATGGATGAATCTGTTCATGTTAGTAGATGTGCAACAGTTGAAGAAGCAATGTCAATTGGCAGCGGAAGTTATAGAAAAAAAAAACATGGAGAAAGTAATAAAGATGAATTTGCAAATAAAAAAAAGAGGGACAAATACAGACATGGGCAGAGGTAGATCAGTTTGTAAGTCAATTTCTAAAAGCTGTCCAATACATGCCAGCATGTATAATCTCAGGATGATGATGATCATGAGATTATACACAACAATGAGGAAATAAGATGATGTTAATCGGTTCGAGCCGAGAGGAGGGGGGGTGTTACATTTATTAATTCCCGGACAACTCCAAAGTGCCCGCTAGTCAAAAAATATTCTAAGATTTAGCACTAAAATATCTTAAACATTTGCTTTCTTTGAAGATCTGCACCACTCTTAAAGAATTTGGCCAAGTTTCAAGAAATGTGTTTTGGGTGTTGATAAAATAAAACCGATTTCCATTGAAGCTTGTACTCAGACGATCCGTGCACTTAGATCACAACTCCACGAATGTTATGTCCGCCCCAACATTCCAGCATCTCAACAGGTTTCTTCCACCTGCAAAGATCGGCTCGCTTTCCACAGATATTTTCTTTTCTAGCATTTTTAGTCAGATTTTTGTTTTTTTTTTCAAATTCCACGTTGAAGATTCGACAATCACTCACATGATTCTAAACTATTAATGATGGGACAATTCCAATATTATTCCCGATTCCGATTCTTTATAAATCTCAAAATATCTATATATAAATAGGATAGCAGGCATGTTATTTATTTTGTGTGTTATGCTTACATCTGAGTGACTGTTGTTTAATTGTTATGGACTTCCATTTCTTGTAATAAATTCTTCAGAAGTTTTGGTTTCGGTTATAGCTGAAGGAACTCAAGTTTATATATATATATATATATATATATATATATATATATATATATACACACACATTTTTTTTCATAAGTGTTGATTCCAAGTCAAACTAATGCACCCAAATCATATGGATATATATTTTTTTTATTTTTGAAATTGCAACTTTATAATATATAAAAATCGATAGAATATTAACTATAATAATATATACATAATCTGCAAGAATTAAAATATCATATTTAAGCGTACTTTACGACCGGGCTACGCTGGACGTCCTTGCAACCTTACACAAATACTTTTGCAGTTTTAACAAAAGAGCTACAATAATATCAGAGCATTTCCATTTACGCTGAACATCTACAGAATGCTAACATCAATATATTACATATGAATGAGCCCCCTGTGGAGTTTCCACAGGTCCCGCTAGTTTAACTATAAAGTTGTTATTTTTTCACGATTACCGTAAAAACATTAAATGTGCAGATATTTTCTCACATGTAACGATACATTTGTGGTGGATAATCTATCGATTTTAGTTTTTCTTGGAGCTTAAAATCAACAGATATTCATTATTTTATCATTACTATCAACAATAGAAGATTTTGCTTTGAACAAAATCAAATAAGAAAGTCAATTAAAAGAATCGTTTTTGGCATCGGAAAATAGGCACACATATTTTTCGATTCTGATACCGATACTCCTGAAAGTCCCGATTTTTCAGATTCCTGATTCCAATTAATCGTCCAAGCACTATAACCTACCTTGGGCATCTTTGAGCAAGGTGTTAGTCTCCACACTCGCGCTTCTGCCTGGAATTTATATTTCTTAACCCTTTTTACCTTTATTTATTGCGGACTATTATTCTCATCTTTTATTAGTTGTTGTTTTACGACGTTTCGGCCAACTATTCCTCTGGCCTTCGTCAGGTTGTAACCACGATGGATAGGAACTTCAAATCTCCTAACTGCATTCTCAGCAATTATTGCCATCTGTAGTTGTCGTCTCACCACGTTTTGGCCAAGTAAGCCTCTGGCTGGCTTTCGGTAGGATTGAAACCGCTATCTTCAGACAATGCTCATATGGAACCGTAGAGATTCAACGTCTATCAACTGCGCTACGGACCCCAAAGGGTGATCAAGGCTGGATTTTTTGATCTTATAAATCCACATTTAGTTATCGTCTGATTTTCCCGTGTCGGGTCCATACCGAATGGTGTATAGATTGTTTTTTAATTGGAATTCATTATTGAGTAGGAGTATTATTTATATTAATTAATGAGCATTATCTGAAGATAGCGGTTTCGATCCTACCCAAAGCCGGCCAGAGGCTTACTTGGCCAAAACGTGGTGAGTCGACAACAACTATGGATGGTAGTAATTGCCGAGAATACAGTTAGGAGATTTGAAGTTCCTATCCATCGCGGTTACCACCTGCCATCGATGACGACTACTACACATCACTATTATCTTTTCAAAAATTAACGAAAGTTCGTGAGCATCAGGCTGTCGATAATTCTTTCTTGAGAGTAGTTTGTCTTCAAGCAAGAATAGCTGTGCTCAGCGCACCTAGTAGGCAAGTGGCAAAAGAGAGTATATATGCCTTTCTTGGTAGATGTATAGGAAGATGTAGGCAGAGCAGTAGACTTTGATGGTTTGACCACGTTGAAGGAATGGACGAGAGATGTGTGGTTAGTAGATGTAGAGCAGTTAGGTAACAGGATCAGCTCACAGGAAGGTCAAGTAAAACATGGGAGATAGTAACGAGGGGCAATTCTGGTAAATGAAGACCTGGAAATTAGTTTGGAAATCAATTTCTAGAAAGTGCTCAAATATATTGCCAGCATCTAGAATGGACGTTAAACGGATTATAATCATCATGACAGTAATGGTAGGAAAATAATGCATTGCATATATATGTCAGTGGCATTCACCCTACGCAGGTTGAACCGGCTTCCCATGGAGGTGTAAGTTCCATGGGAATATCAAATACACAAGTGGTCCTCAGTTGTATATATATCTGTTATGAAAGATGGACAAGGTTAGTTTTTTGCAACTCTGGCAAGGTGTTTACATCCTACATACAGCGCCTGGTATTACTAAATGTTCAACCATCTAATACTGACCAGGCTCAACATTGCTTAACTTTGGTGATCTAATGAGAACTGGTGCATCAACGTCATTATGTTGTATAATAAGAAAGCCTTTTACTCCAATAGTTTCTTCCCCAGAACTGCGGGTCTTTGGAACTCCCTTCCGTGATTCTGCTTTCCCAACTGCACTGATATGCAGAAGTTCAAGTGTAATGTTAACAAGCATCTTTCTACTCATCTCCCTTCATAATGACCCTGCTAATTAAGTCCCTGATAGTATCCCACTGCTTCAAAGTGGCACTGTGCCTTGTTTGGGATGAAAATTGAATAAAAAATAAAAATATTTAATATTTATTGATATATATATATATATATATATGCAGGATGGTGCTGACGTCCTACATACAGCGCCTGGTATTCTTATGTTCAATGTTGCTTAACTTCGGTGATCTAACAGGAACCGGTGTGTCAACATGATTATGCCGCACAAAATAATACAAGTAGAACAACGAATCAGAATAAAGAGAAAATAAATTAAGCTTTTTACAGGTCTTTACTACAGGTCTTTGTGGGTCGAAAGTTTGCTATTTATTTTATCGTTCTGAGGTCTTCAGTATGTTTGCCATTCATTTATGCAACAGACCAACCAAAGCAAAAGCAGCCATTATCTATTTATAAAATACTTATTGTTGAAGAACAGCTTAAAAACAAAAAAACAAGGTCGTAATGTTAGGAAAAATACGTAGAAGTAAAACGAGAATTTAGAATAAGAAAAGAAATTAAACTTTTTTTTTTGTCTTTTAAGGTAAAAAGTTCGAAAGAATTAAGAATTTTAAAAATAAATTAATGTAAATGTTTTTGTTTCTTTGTTTTTTTTAATTTAATCTCAAAAACAAAACAAGAGGCCAGTGTTTGAGCTCTGGGTGGCATCCAGATTGAAGTCGGCCAAAAGCAACTTGCTCCTTCTGGTTAAAGGACGCCTTAAGGTGGTGTTCTACTTTCTCTTTTTGGCCATAGATTTTTTTGTATTCTTCAGTGTCTGTCCACGAATTGTTCGTCTAATAATCACTTATTATTAGATGAACAATCCGTAGACAGACACGCACATGCCAAGTGATATCGGGGATGTTGTAGCAGACACACTGATGAAGTCATTCCTGAAACTTCTCCAAGAATCTTGGGTGAAACTGCATTGATTTCTTTCTTCATAATCCGTGAGTCCAAGAACAATGTTAGAAAAACCGTTTCCTTTTGGCACCAGTAAAGAAAACTATCACAAAACCTTGCAGCTATTGCAGGCTTCTCTCCTTCCTGAAGCACACCATTATCATATTCAGTTCAACGTGCTGGCATGTGTTGGACAGCCTTAAGAGATTGACTTCCAAACTAATCTTTTTCTGGCCAGGTCTTTCTTTCCATTCTTATTGATTCCCTCCCCATGAACTAGAGATGCTATGTTAACTGCTTTACATCTACAAACCCCAAAATTATCATTCATTCCTTCAATGTGACCATACTAACAAAGTCTCCTGTTCTGCATGCATCTCTCAGATTTAATCTTCTATCATCAGCTCTAAGCCAATCTTTTCAGATTCACATTACGCATCCACCATTCGCACGCCATTTCTTTCCATGCAACTCATGTCCTCAACTCTCACTCACCAGGTTTTACTTCAATACATTATCCATTATCACACTGTGTACACATGCTTAGTCGACAGCAGTAACACTATGCTGGTTAGTAATAACAGAATTCCTCTGAAGTCCATCCACTCCTAACTCATACAATCACAGCAGCAGCATCTGCTCTTCCTTGTTTTTCCATTTTTATTATTATTATTTTTTTTTTTTAATTTCTATAATTTTCAAATCTTTAAATTATGAATAAAACTAGCCTGGGTGCCCAGCGTTGCCCAGGTGTTTGGAGGCGTGTGTTGACAAAAAAAAAAAAAAAAAAAAAAAAAAAGTGGCAGTAGGCAGGCAGGCTCAAACCCGTACCGCGAAGGAGGAAAAGAACGTAAAAAAAAAAAATAAATAAAACGTGACGTCTTTGCTGTTACATCCATCGCCAAACCAGAGTGACGAAGATTTAAATTATGGCTAGTCAATCGAAAAAAGGGGATGACTTTCAGTAATATCGGAAAAAAAAAAAAAAAGCGACCCCTCCCTGTAGAAAAGTGCCCAGTTGAGAGTGAAAGAATTAATGTTTTTAGCCAATTTTTTGATATTTGTTGTCCGAAGGGTCGAGCTTCAAAACAATACCGATCTCATGAAAATCTGTCGCCTCTGTCAAAAGTTTTAGGCAGGCATGCATACATATATAGATACATTTAAACAGACAGGTGAGATTTATATTATAGATTAAGTAAAACGTTGTAGGGTTGTCCAGCAGGAATGGTGATCTTACGATATTTAAAAAAAAAAAAAATAAATAAAAAAAATAAATAAAAAAAAAGCCTAACAAAATTAATACCACCATAGAGTTATTGTAATATTTTAGCTCTAAAAGAGGTTTAATCTTGCTATATGTCTTTATTTTCAATTTGGAATTATTAACCAGTATGGAATATCAAAATAATATTCTGGGGCCGCCACTCGAATCGTGTAATGCATATTCGTTTTCTTGTTTAATCCAATTCTCCCATTGGATCACCTTAAAATGACATCCTTTTCTGTTCCTTTAAAAATATTTTAAAATTTATTCTCAATATATGTGCTAAAAAGCAAAATTATGTTTATCCATAATGATTTTTTTGCTAAAGACATTTCCTCTGAAGAAATAAGCCATGCATCGAAAATCAATGGATTAAGGAAAGAACTTGAAATTTTGTGTATTCCTTACTTCAAATAATAAATTTTTGTTTAAAATTTTTATATTTTTACTGCAAAAAATTTAGATCTAATCATACAATTACAATAAAAAAAAATGCGAGAATAAAAAGTAATATGGTTAAGCTTAAACATGGAAAAGTAAAGGACTAGTTAAAACTGGGAAAGAAAAGGCCAAGATATTCTAGTAAAAACTATAATAAATTTATAAGTTAAAATATTGCAGCATTAAGAATTGATTATATAATGTTATAAATTGAATTTTAAAACATTCTTAATGCTGCAATATTTTGAGTTATAAATTTATTATATTTTTTACAAGAATGTTTTGTCCTTTTCTTTTCCAGTTTTAACAACTAGTCCTTTACTTTTCCACGTTTAAGCTTAACCATATTACTTTTCATGCTCGCATTTTTCTATTGTAATCTATGATTTTTCCAGGCTTCCAATAAATTCACTTGTTCTTTGTTTAATTTCAGTCCTATTTTTTTGCTCCTATAAACACATATGTAATAACAATGTACGGCACTCGTCTGCTTTCAATAAAATCCCCTCAATTATCTCCCTTTCATGCTTTAATTCTGTTTCACTTGTTACTTCTCTTTCCGCGACAGCAGTGAATCACTAGCAACAGTAGTCGCTGAAACGATGTGGTTACTGTGGAAACCATTCATAAAAAGCGTCGCTCACCTTCTTACATATTTTTACGATTTCGAACACCAGTAAATTCATCATAACTTTTGTTTTACTGAATGAAAATTGAATTTTTTTTTCACAATATAGCTGAGAAGGTGATCTATAAACTGTACTAATCGTTTGAAATTTGGTCGAAAAGTGAGTGAGCGGTGAAGCTTTAAAGCAGTTCTAAATTACTAAAACTGCCACTTAGTTATATATTCAAACACCACCGTGTTTGAATGAGATTTATATATATATATATATATATATATATATATATATTATATATATATGAGAGAGAGAGAGAATTTGTTCTGTAATAATAAATATGAAATCTGCATGAATTAAAATATATTCAAGCATATTTTACGACCGGGCAGGTCGGGTACCTCCCCTCCTAGTATTAAATAATACCAGACAATTTTCTTGAGATTTTATGCCAAACCTTATTAAAAAGGTGTCAGAGATGGTGGGTGATTAGTTTTGCATACAAATTTAACATAAAATGAGGACTAATTTCCAGTTTATTCGGTGGTAATTATCACACACTGATGAACTAAATAACATATTTAAGAACTGATTCTTGAAAATATTATCCGGTCCAAAAATGTTATGTTAAATTTTTTTTTTTTTTTTTTTTTTTTAAACAAAAGTCCCCCCCCCCCACTTATGGTTTTGTGTTTGTCATGCCTTTTTACAACTTTTTTTTTTAAGCTGAAAAAAAAAAAATAAATAAAAAAATAAAAAAAAGTAGAATCTTATTTTACTTAAAAGGATTAGCATAGGGTGGAGCACTCCAATAATACCAAAATCGTAATTATTGAAAAAATGAAAAAGATACGCCAGTAGACACGAGTTACATAACGAGAGCTGTTGTTTAAATGACAGACTTTGTGTAACATCTCCAGGATCAGAAATGATCGCAGAACGAAAGTTACCGAAACCATGCGATTTCCAGTGATCTCTTATGCCTGACAAGATTTCAAGCAATATGTGTGTGTGCTGTCGCCAGAAGGTGGTAGACATGCACAATGTATTAGGTTGGTGTAAAAATAACGTCGTTTCTTGGCGTCTAACTATATATATATATATATATATATAAACGACATTATTTTTGCACCAACCTAATACATTGTGCATGTGTACCACCCATTGGCGGGTATAGTAGTATGAGTTGTCTATTTATCTGTCTTTCTCTCTCGTACGACTTAGAACTGAATTTTACTTAGTACTTTATCCGTTATGCCATAAGTCCTTGCGAGGACCTACGTTCACAGTGTTCAGTTTCAAGTGACACTTTTTTGGAGGTTGATGGTTCAATCTTCGGTGCGGGCAATACTCAAAATATAATCGTGAATTATTTAAGATCTCTACCCGATGATGGCTGATGGAATGAGAGCATACTACCCACGCAGATAGTATTTATAAAAAAAATTTTTTTTTTTTTTTTTTTTTTTTTTTTTTTTTTACACACAGGAATCACAACTTATCAAGGCCCAGAAGCTACTCGAGGATAAGGGTTAATGGGTATACATTAGTAAATGTGATTATAGCGTAGTAAACATAAGTAGTTTGGATTGGATTACTTAGGGGGACGGCTTATCAAGAACTTGTTTACGTTGGACTTGAACATAATCAGATTGTAGTCAGCTGGAAGGCAGGCAATCGGAAGAGAGTTCTACAGGCGTGCAGTTCTAAGAAAGAAGTTTTGTATTAAATAAAAGGTTTTGTTCAAAATTCCATGCAGATTCACAGAATTAGTCAGAAAGATGCCAGAGTTCGACAAGATGCACCCAAAGAAGATCGGAGGTTACGTCGACCAAAACATTTTTTTTAAATAACATCGAAGATGAGAACAGTTGTCTGAATACCCCAAATAATACAGACTACCCATCCTCATCTCAAAAATGCAGAAACAAAAGACATAAATGCATCAATGTTTACATATGCACCTGTTTGTGAAAACATAACATTCCACTATAGCCAACACCAAATGTGGAAGATCGCTTATGCCCCACCCTGTGTATCGATACAAATAAAGGAAAGCACATCTTAATGACACGCGTTTCGCTATCTCTTCTGACTCAAAATCATATACAGTCTGTTCATATGACTCAGCTGAGTCAACTGGTTTAATTGCAATTCGCTTCGTGACTTTATTGCAAACTTAATAAGAGTTTCGAAGAGAAAGAAGAGTCAGATTTTAGAATCGTAAATCACTTGCAAAATTCATGAGTAGATTATTTTAAAACTCATCCACAACAGTTAAACAAAAACAAAAACAAAACAGAAGAGTAAAAAATAAATACTACTACTAATAATAATCTAAATGAATAAATGCAAAAGTTTTTTTTCGTATATCACACCTATGTTACAATCAAGTCCACATTATTTAATATCGAATTTTGACGAGTCCACATTATTTAATATCGAATTTTGAAGAGTCCACATTATTTAATATCGAATTTTGAAGAGTCCACATTATTTAATATCGAATTTTGAAGAGTCCACATTATTTAATATCGAATTTTGAAGAGTCCACATTATTTAATATCGAATTTTGAAGAGTCCACATTATTTAATATCGAATTTTGAAGAGTCCACATTATTTAATATCGAATTTTGAAGAGTCCACATTATTTAATATCGAATTTTGAAGAGTCCACATTATTTAATATCGAATTTTGAAGAGTCCACATTATTTAATATCGAATTTTGAAGAGTCCACATTATTTAATATCGAATTTTGAAGAGTCCACATTATTTAATATCGAATTTTGAAGAGTCCACATTATTTAATATCGAATTTTGAAGAGTCCACATTATTTAATATCGAATTTTGAAGAGTCCACATTATTTAATATCGAATTTTGAAGAGTCCACATTATTTAATATCGAATTTTGAAGAGTCCACATTATTTAATATCGAATTTTGAAGAGTCCACATTATTTAATATCGAATTTTGAAGAGTCCACATTATTTAATATCGAATTTTGAAGAGTCCACATTATTTAATATCGAATTTTGAAGAGTCCACATTATTATGTGGACTCGTCAAAATTCGATATTAAATAATGTGGACTCTTATTTAAGAAGGATTTAATTAGGTTATCTATTCTTCCAGTGATACCATATGATCTGATTTTCCTGAGAAGACCTTCATGCCATACCTTGTCAAAAGCCTTAGATATATCTAGAGCTACCGCTCTACCCTCACCCGCTTTATCCAGTGAATGGTATATACGTTCTGAGATTACAGTTAGGATGTCTGCTGTGGAATGGGCTTGCCTAAATCCATATTGTTGGTCAGTCAGAAGTTTAGCATCTGTAAGGTGATGGACTAGAGCTTGGTTAATTATGGTCTCAAATATTTTAGCGAAAAGTGGGAGGAGGCTAATGGGGCGATAATTTACTGGGTCAGTTCTTTCGCCAGAATTCTTGAAAAGTGGTACTACAGAAGCAGTTTTTCCAGCAGGCAGGAAAGCAAGATTAATTAAGGCATTTGTTGTAAAATTTGGAGAGAACTGGAGCTACTTCAGCGGAGCACTTTTTTAATAGCACAGCTGGGATGAGATCAGGTCTACATGCTTTTGCAGTGTCAAGATTTCTTATGATAGCATGCACCTGAGAAGGGGTGATTTTCAGATCGTCTAATGTGGCGTCTGTTTGTCAGGGAGGGGTGGTTGGCAGGGTCCAGTGTGGAGTTGGAGGCAAACCGACTGGCAAGCATGTTAGCCTTCTCATCTGCAGAGCAAACAACCTCATAATTGTTGGATAGTGGAGGAATTGTTGATTTCCCATTATTTACTAAATTATTTACTACACTGTTGTAGATTTTCCAGAAGTCGCGAGTTCCTAATTTCTGTGCTTCGATGCGTTTTTTAGTGGTTTCAGTAAATTCTCTCTTAACTGTCGCTATTTCTTTCTTACAGTTACTTCTGGTTTCTATATACTTCTGTCTGTTTGAACTGGACTTATGTCGGTTAAATTTGTGGTACGCATGCTGCCTTTGCGCTATTGCAGCTGCACAAGTAGAAGTAAACCATTGGGGAGAGTGGGGCTTGCTATAAAATTTGCACGTGGGAAAATACTTCAATTGCTGCTTTGAACCATTCAGTGGTCTCATTTGCGCAATGTTCAGCAGGAAGTGAAAAAATATTTTGCCATGGGGCGTCCCTGATGAGATCCCTGATGGCTTCCCAGTCAGCCTTTTTATAATATCTCTTTGTTTTGAGCAGTGGCTGTTCAGTTTTGGCTCTAAAGTTTAGGGCTATTTCAACCATTGTCACTGCATGATCGGCGTTCCCAAGTGGGCTGTGAGCATTAGTTACACAGTCATCGGGAACTGTGGTCAGAAACAGATCTAGAAGTGATGAGTGTTGTTAATGCTGGTCTGGGAAACGGGTCGGAAACATAACAATCTGTGATAGGGAATGAGATATGGAGAAGTTATGTGTTGTGGTACCAGCTGCGTCTGTGTGAGTAGAAAATCCAAGCCAGTTGCTGTGGTAGACATTGAAGTCACCAAATACATGAACTTGTGCGCTAGTGTCGAGGGAAAGTGCTGTATCTATGCTGTCAGAGACTTTGTTTATTAGGGTTAGTCCTGGGTCGAGGGAGAGCAGTAGAGAAAATAAAAGTAGCTAATATTATGTTGCATATTAAGTCTAAAGCACATAAAGGCTTGATCGTCTGATTCTAGATTTGTTTCTCTAGTCAAGGGGAGGGTGTTTTGAATATATACTCCAAGCCCGTGCATATGTCTGTCAAAGTCCTTGCGGCAGAGTGGGAGATATCCAGGCATGTTAAAGTAGTTAGAGAGGATGGAGGAGTGTAGGTTAGTCTCACTTAGTGCTAAGATATCCGGGGTGTTTGTTAGGAGAAATGCTTCAACATCATTTAAATTAGTTCTAAGCCCACGGATGTTCGTAAATGCAAGCCTCAAGGGAGAAGGCAGGTTGGTTTTGTTTGAGTTTGGGCCTGATTTTAGCGTAATTTTTTATTGTACTGTCAATTTTATTTTATTTTTTTTATTAAGAGTTTCAGTTTAGGTAAGGGGTGCTGAACAAGTGGTTATGCAGGACGTTATGCATTCAATCCATTTACAAATCAAATATACAATTTTCACTAAACAACATCCAAAACGTGCAATTTTTTTTTTTTTTTTTTTTTTTTTTACATGGGAGTCACCACTTATCAAGGCCTGAAGGATATTCGAGGATAAGGGTTAATGAGTGTTAGACGTTAGCATTTATTATTTTATTTTTTTTTTAAGAGGACAGCTCAAATATAACTTGTTTAAATTGCGTTTGAAAACCACCATGTTATAGTCAGCTGGAAAGCAGCTCCATGGTACAGAGTTCCACAGACGAGGAAAGAAATTTTGTTCCTGGAATTTTCGTTAGTTTTAGGCACAGAAGGAGAGTAGGGAAAATTGTAGACAATGGTTGTAGCTAGATGAATGTTTGAAATGTTTAAACACATTTTAATCCTAACTAGCAAGGCGACCCCTCCCAAAATATTGCCATAAAAATTGGTGAAATCACCCATTTTTTAATCAAATCGATTGATTGCCTGCTATAGTTAGGGAATACCCGCAGTGTATCAGGAGGAAGCTTCACATGCCTCTCCACAGTAGCAGTCCACAATGCATTGTAGTCTACATTGCACTGTAGAGAATCTACTGTTGATTTTATAAAATAAAATAAATGATTTCGCTCAAAGTTTAAAAGGCAAAAGTCAAGTAACATGGTTCACTTGTGCTCTAAACAGAAACATTCAGTTTGAATGCGCACCTGTCTTATCAAAGAACCGACTGTTGATTTTATGAAATTATTTTTACAGAATCAAATTAAAGCTAAACGTACAAAAGTCAAGTATCATGGTTCAGTTGTACTCTAGACAGAAATATTCATTTTAAATGCCGTCCTGTCTTATAAAAGAATGTACAGTTGATTTTATAGGCTGAACCTTTCTGCTTGTGCGGTGATAAAACTTCTCAAATGCACTTGTTATGTTAGCTTGTATAAAAAGGTTAACTTTGGCAAAATCGGACCGTTCCTTCTTTAATCGGAATTTTTTGATTATCGATTTTCTTATCAGATGCATTCCGATACAAAATCTATACAAGAACACTCCCAGACACATGAAGTATCTGTGTAAAATCTAAAAAAAAAAAAAAAAAAAATCAGTCTAGCCATTTCAGAGTCTATAGGAAACTCACTCGTACATACAGAGTTCCTTTTACATAATAGAGATAGATCTAAAAAATGTATTCAAAATTTATTTTAAAATTTAACATTTCCTTTTTGACAGAATAGATAATCAAGTTATATAAATATTATTGGCTGACCGACATTAACCAAATGGATCATCAGTTTAAAGCCTATTTTACTTGCTCGCATGAATTGAGTGGCTATTAGAAATTGTCTTTAAAACTAACCTATCTCTGGCCAGGTCTTTATTTATCCCTCTTTTTCTCAAAGTCATCCTTATCACTTCAAAAAAGGGAGAGGGAGCAAAAGAGAGTGGAGAGGTGAAGAAAGAGCAGGGAAATGAAAAAGTGGCCCTGAAAGATTTTCACGCATGCGTGGCTTGTCGCGGTTTTTTTTTTTTTGCCAGACGAGAAGTAAAACTACAAAATCTGTTAAATGATTGATGGGCAATGTTAAAAGTGTTCATATTTCACTTGATCTCATTCGGGACTTTCTTTCGCTTTCATACCAACATTAATCAAGCAAACATTTCAAGACAGCAGGAAACTTATTAGTGCATATAAACTATGCCTTCAAGTTGGAAATGGAGGGCACAATCATTTTAGCGTGTACGTGTTGAGGCATGTCCACGTACAGAGAACAAATTCAACCGGTTTTGTATCCCATTTTCGATTCACGGGAGACTGCATATTCATGCTGCCCCCTCCCCACTAAAAATGAAACATGATCAATATTGGGATACAAAACAGGAGATTTCAATGGTACGACCACGTTACATGTTGAATGAAAGGAGGAGAGATTTTGAGTAGAAGATGTAGAACAGTTGGGGTAGCAGGTCCGGTTCACAGGAAAAAAAGGTCAACAAAAACATGGGAGGAAGTGATAACGATGCACTTAAGAGAAATAGGGATGAATAAAGACCCAGCCAGAAATAGGTTGGTTTGGAATTAATTTCCTAAAGCTGTCCAACACCTGCCAGCACGTAAAACAAAAGTTACAAATATGACCATGATGATGATTCTAGAATAATCACAGATGTCATTTATCAAAAACTTGTGTCAAACTCATCTCGAAAAACGAAAAAAAAACAAAAAACAAACCTAAAATTAATGCAAATCAACTCTAGAAGTGTAAGCCATTTTGAGTTTCAGAACTGTATTCAGATGGTTCGCTGTTACACACAAGTCCTGGGAGGTGACTTGTTTGTAGTAGACAGTTCCACAGAACAAAATATTCTTACCGTGTCGAAACCCGGGAAAAGAACATGTGAAATTGCTCCAGAAAAGGTTTAATATTTATGAAGCAATTCTGGTTTCTGATTGGTTGGCAGCAGAACGTGAATTAATTTGATTCGTCAGTTCTTAGCAGCATCGTTTATAAATAGAATCGTCCAACTGTGTGGGATCATACCCCATTATTCTCTTGGGATGATGGGATGTGTCTCCTAGCGGCTTCGGCTGCATGGAGACAGGGTAGTACAAGTCAAGGATTCGTCACTTGACACTCAGCCCAACAGGTGAGGGGCCGGGAACCGGCCCAGCACCTGTTGGACTGAGGTACACCGCCTGGGTAATACCTAGGAGGTCCACCCTCCCAGGCCTTGCCACCGGGCTTTCCGGTGGGGCAAGTTTATTGCTTGCTGCCTGAGACGCCCCGACCGGGGAATGCCGACGGGGTTACTCAGGCAATTTTTAAAATTGTAGGAGTGCCTCTCCTTTAGGGGAGCCTGCGGGGTTCCCATTTTCCAGGCATTGTGCCAAATAATGCTGAGGTGGGCAGCATTTAAATAACTACCCCATTATTCTCAAAATATTGCAACATCAACAATAAAACTGCTGTCTATCAATGGGTTCAATTAAAAACAAAGCCCTATACCAAGGTTAAACAACTTTCAGAGTAAAATGAGAAATTCGATGGTGGCATTAATTTTTTCTAAATCAGGATTTTTTACAATAATACCAGACAATACCAAACAAATAAGGATAAAAATTCTAATATAATGTTCAGAGATGGAAGCAGATGTACATGGGGGCTCTTATTCTCTGACAATGCAACTTAAGTATATAGAGAAAAAATACCTTATAAAAACAAACGTTGATTAACTCATTAAGTGTAATAATAGACAAAGTTACTCCGTCTTGGGTGCTAGAGTAATAAGAGTTTGAGTGAGAGCAGTTGAAGATGAACTTTTAATAAAATTCAACTTTTGGTTGGATGACGGAAGGAACCATGTGACGGTATATTTTAAAACGCAGAAACAAAGCAGTTATGGCATAGAAATTAGAAGGAACAAGTCGTGACAGAATCAAGATAGACACAGTAAAAGAATGAATACGGGTTTGATTCGATTGAAATTTTGCAATATTTTCCAAATACACAAACAACGGGTTCATAGTTACATTAAAAAAATAAAAAAATAAAAATTCATGTATTTTTTTTCTATTCATTATTTAATAATGAAACCGTCATAAAATTTGTGCCGTGATGCTCACTCACTAATTGCATCCAGAAACTCCAATATCAAGAGACCAGGGTTCTTCTTCTTCAGAAGAAGAGTCTTGATTATAATGCAAAGACTCCCAGTCACGTGACCTCCGATAAATACAGAAGCATTTTTCCAGCAGATTTATTACGTCAAGATACATCTACAGCCAACGCCAAAAGTCGGTGTAGGTGGAAGGCAATCAAACAACAATGTTGTTTTCATTATTTGGATTCTTCCGACCATTGTTCTCGTATGGAATATCATTTTCACAATGGAAAAATGGACACAGTCATGTTAGTGTGTGCGTCTTGAGCGTGTCTACGTACAGAGAATGAATTCAACCGATTTTGTGTTCAGTTTTCGATTCACGAGAGATTCTACATATTCATGCTGTTTTTTTTGTTTTTATTTTTTTCTCCACTAAAAATTAAATCTCGTGAGTATATATATTGTTTTTTTTTTGTTTTTCTCCACTAAAAATGAAATCTCGTCAGTATATATATTGTCAGTATAGGGAGATACAAGACAGGAGATTTCAATGGTACGACCACGTTACATGTTGAATGGATCGATGAGAGATTTTGAGCAGTAGATGTATAACGCTTGTGCTCTAAACAAACATTCATTTGAACGCGCACCTGTCTTATCAAAGAACCAACTGTTGATTTTATGAAATTATTTTTAAATGATCGACCTTGAATTAAAGTTAAGTGTACAAAAGTCAAACATCATGGTTCAACATGGTAAAGTTGATGTAAACTTCGACCTTCTTCAGGTACACACCCACACACACACACATATATATATATATACTTCGGAATAGTTTTTATTTAACAATCAGTGGTTATGTAAACGTGAGATTGTTGGTTTACAAAATATCACTGGCAGTAATATTCTATAAGTTATCCCATCTAAACAAGAATTGCTCGATATGCAAGATAGAGCAAATAAATTGTAATTCAATGAATTTCAAAAAACTCTCATTGAAATGAAATGAATTGGTTGAGTTTCATATCAAAGAATTTTTATTATTCTAAGCAAGACAAAGAATGTTTTAGAAAGTTTATCTCCTTAACCTATAGGGTTTCGATGTCTACCATCTCATCAGAGGAGTGAAAATATTAGCAAATAGTTATAAAGGTATGCCCCACTATTTGCTAAAGTCAGTGAGACATGGAAAGTCAAAGTGAAAATAATACATTTATCAGAAGTACTTCTGATAAATGTATTATTTTCACTTTGACTTTCCATGTCTCACTGACTTTAGCAAATAGGGTGCATACCTTTATAACTATTTGCTAATATTTTCACTCCTCTGATGAGATGGTAGACATCGAAACTCTATAGGTTAAGGAGATAAACTTTCTAAAACTGTCTTGCTTAGAATAATAAAAATTCTTTGATATGAAACTCAACCAATTCATTTCATTTCAATGAGAGTTTTTTGAAATTCATTGAATTACAATTTAATATATATATATATATATATATATATATATATATATATATATATATATATATAAAGCTGAATGTGTGTGTGTCTGGTCACGAATAGGCTCCTATATGGTTGACTATTATAGAAAACTGATCACATATAATGATAGAAGATGTATCAAGACACAGGAATGGGTATGTTTGATCTGGCATAATGATGATTCATTAAAATTGTGGGGTCTGCGTACGCGCCTGGTCCACAAAGTATGGAAATAAAAAATTTTAAAATAATAAAAAAAAAAAAACGTTTACAAGTGTTTTTCATATAGATGTACATAATACTTTGATAAGTATATTAACTTAAATAGGGATGGTATAATAAAATTGTGGGGTCTGCGTTCGCGCCTGGTCTCCATAGAATGGAAATAGGCACAAACTTAAATAAAGACTTTTCATATCTATCTGCGTAAGTATACTTTGGTAATTATGCTTCAGTTTGAAGAAATATGGTATAATAAAATTATGGGGTGTTCGTTCGTGCCTGACCTTCATAGAATGTAAATATTTAACAAGGTTTTTTAATATAGATCCACAGAATATTGTGATAAGTGTTTCAGTGTGAACAGGTATGGTATAATAAATTATGGGGTTTATCTATTTTATTTTTACTTTCATCATATTTTGCTTTGGTTTTGTTACCCCCAAATTCGAAGCTATCTCTTTACAACCCTTCCTTTTCATAACCTATCATACTTTCATAAATCAGAGTCCATTTTCTGTAGGCTATGAGAGAAAGATTTTTCAAATCAAGACCACACACCAATATACTTGGGTGCAAGCTCTTTATTTGGAAAACGTTTTGAACCGCCAATATGTATATACTAGCAAAATATATCTGCGCTTTGTGCACGACTTTAGTGTACATTCGGGTACCCGCTTTGTCAGCACCCTTGCAATAAGTGGATGTTGTAAGAGCCACACCAAAAATGCTGTGCATCATCCCTAGGTCGGAGACCATCATCATGCCAGGTTTGGTCATGATCGATCCAGTGGTGTTGGCTATAGGAGAGTGTAATATATATATGCACACACACACACAAACGCTTCTATTTTATATATATACATCTTTCACTTCCTATATTTTCTTTGGTCATCGCTTGCCAACTGATGTTGCTTCACGAGAGAAAAGAGAGTGCAATATATATATATATATATATGTGTGTGTGTGTGTGTGCGCGTCTATTACACTAAATATTGAGCTACTGATATTTGCGAGTTGATTGATTTTTATAGTCATCACATTGAGGATTTTCTATATGATCTAAATTGAACACAATGATCTCTGATGTTTTACATATCTGATAGAAAGCTACGTTTGTACACACACACACACACACACACACACACACACACACACACACACACACACACACACACACACACACACACACACACACACACACACCTGCATTAATAAGAAAATAATTCTCCAGTTTCAAAATTAAAAGAAAATAATTGAGAAATAAGATGTAATTGCGGTTACAGGCAATATTTATTTATTTACAGAATCAAAATTTGAACTTACCTTGCAGTATTTATCAATTGGTCCAAGACGTTTTTCTGCAACTTCTCGGATGTGACTTCGACCAAAATATTTCTTGCCTGGAAAGAAGAAATATTTAGCTGTTGAAAAAAGAAAAAAAAAGTTGACATTTTTGTTCCGTTCAATTTTTTTCCAATTTATTTTCCTACTCTCCGTCTTTTTGATTTCAGGTGAGAGAGGGAGTCTACTGTTGCTTTAAAAGAGCAAAAGTAACAAAATAGTCGTCAATGGAGACTGACAAATGGACAATCAGAGTTCAAATCTGGTTGAAGTAGCTGAGTTCACTTTGCATCATCATTGTTGACTTATACATAAGATGTAACATTTCCATAATTCTTGACAGAATTTGTATAATTATCATCGCTTTAACATCCGTTTTACATGCTTGGCATGTGTTGGGTAGCTTTTAGATATTGACTTCCAAATCAACCTATTTCTGGCCAGGTCTTTATGTATACATCTTTCACTTCCTATATTTTCCTTGGTCATCCCTTGCCAACTGATGTTGCTTCACGAGAGAAAAGAGAGTGCAATATATATATACACATACACACACACGTTTTATTTTTTATTACCGTATCTTTCTGTTAAGTTACATTATTGTTTCAGCTACCCGGCCGTTTTTTTTTTGGCCGTCTCTAGCTTCCTCAGACTTTTACAGAAATGTTCGTTGTTATGGGATGAAAGAGTGAACAGGGGAGGGGTGCGAGAAGAGCGGGGGGGGGAAGAGGAAGGTAATAGGGGGAAAGGTGGGAGAGTGTGCTTGGTATGTTGGTAATGTTTTAGTTTTGGAGTTTAAGGAACTTATGGGAGAGGGTCTGAGATGTTAATTTCTGGTGTGGCTGAGGGCATAGGAATACATGGAGGGGGAAGGGAATATGTGGGGGTAGGAGGAGGGAGTTACTTTAAAATTTGAGTTAATGTTAAAGTTTTTGGTGTCTCGTTGGTGAGATGATTTCTTGATAAGTATGTCTTGACCTGTTGGGCGTTCACTTTGGTTCGGAGGCGGGGGGGGGCTATGATTCGGTTTATTTATTTAGTTTTTATTTGTTAATTGTTTAGAGAGGGTTCCCCCTCCACGTATCCCTATGCCCTCAGCATAAAAGCAAGAGAAAGGCATTGAGTACACATGTGGGAAAGAGACAGGAAATCATTTTTTGATGAAACAAAAATCATCTGTAATTTCCCATATAAAATCATTTGAAGTCTTAGCCTTCACAACAAGATTAACATTTTCAGTTTTCAGCGAGAACTATCATAATAAGGAAAAAGGAAGACAGGAAGATGAAAAGAGAAAGCACAAAAGACGAGAAATATAAAGTAGGAGCGTGAAGAAGAAAGAAAACCCTGCCAAATATCAAGGAAATAATAGAAAGGTAAGCTTTTAGCAATTTGTCAGAAAAAAAATACATAAATCAGACAAGCAATTAAGCGAATGTTCTTTAAGTAGAAATCCATTTTTCTGGATTAGAGAAAGCAGAAATCCACTAGAAAGGACTCTATAACTGCTGTATAAAATTAAGTGATCAATTACACTATTACTAATTAAAAAGGTCATGGGTCAATGGAACAGGCTTCACTGATATATGACACCATGATGCTTGTTGTATGTCAGTCAAGACTGACAAGCATATCTAGTTTGAAATTCAGCTTTTATGAAAGTAAGTAATCAAAGTTAACAACCCCATCCCTATCCCCCTGCCAAAAAAAAAAAAAATACTTGTTTTATGACTAATAAGCTGTTTAGTGAATTAGAGAGAAAGAGAGAGCGAGCTAGAGAGCGAGCGAAAGAGAGAGAGAGCGAGCGAGAGAGAGCGCGTGAGAGAGAGAAAGAGCGCGCGCGAGAGAGAAAGAGCGCGCGCGAGAGAGAAATCTTTAATTTCACCCTCAGTTTTTTTTTTGGGGGGGGGGTAAGCAAAATTTGTAATTACTCTGCTTAGCATAAATATGTTTATTTTGAGGGAGCAAGAAATAAAAATATTTTAAACATGTTTCATGTCTTCCACGCGTGATCACATCACGCTTATGACATCTCATCACTTATGCATTCGTTAATATATATATATATATATATATATATATATATTATCGCATGGTTTAATAAACTCAGCAGTTGCGAACACACCAAGACTAATATCTGCCTGAAGATGATTATACGAATCAAAAGTATTCACGAAATATGGAACCTAAAACTATCAATCCTGCATAAAACAATTCAACAGAAATTGGCGTATTACAAAATAATAATAATAATAATAATAAATAAATAAATAAATAAAAATAAACGTCATATTAAGCAGAAGTACACACATAGTTCAATAACACTTGCATTAATGAAAATATCTTGCCTAAATACAAACAATATAAAAAATTCAAATTCCACAAGTATATTTATAGTACATTCATATAATTTTATTTCATATATGGCGAGTCTTACACGCGTTTCGTTTAATGGTATATTAAAAATCACCTCTAAGACCCATAAAAATTCATAAAAGATTTTTTAGAAAAGGACTAAAGGTGGAAGGAAATTAAAAATTTTTTTTATGGATTTCTGATGAGTTTTATATACCATTCAACGAAACACATGTAAGACGTACCATGTATCAAATAAAATTATATGAATGTGCTATAAATATACTTGTGGCATTTGAATTGTTTACAAATGATATATATGCTCTGAAAGTGCAATCAATTTTCATCGAGCTTAAATAGATCTGGCAATTAAAAAAACATTTTTATTGTATATATACATTAAAAGTACATATACTATACTATTAAAAGGTGTGTGTATATATAAATATCTATAAGAAAATAAATTACAGTCTATATTCCAAATTCCATGTTGTTGACCATCTTACAATTTATTCCTTTAAGTACGTTGACATTCACAATTCTTGTAGCGCAAAATCATTCGTTTAATTATTATATCAATCAATGAATCTATTCTGCCCTTAACTTCTTAGAAGAAATAGCAACTATCAATCCATTAAAATAAAATAAAATACATTTGTGCATGATTACAAAATTCGAAAATTGTAAGAGTAGTTGCTATCACTTTCTATTTTTTCTTTTATTACGCCATTTTCTAAGAACTTACCTGGTAAAAAAGGGATGGTTCTTTCATCCGGGTTGAGCTGGCCTCCTTCTTCTGGAAATGTCTCCAGAAGGGAAGTCTGCAAAACAAATGTATATATGATTTAGTCAAAGATGCTTAAAGCGATGTTGTCTTGTGTCAGGTTCGTTGTTTTATAGCATATCAACACTTTTCAGGTTATTTAATGCCGAATCCAGTCATTTTGAAGAAAAAATGTTAATAGAAATATATATATATATATATATATATAGTAATATACCCCATGAATTAGGAAAAGAAGCAATACTATTTTGGATCAACAGACACGCACAAACACTACATCCCAGATTCACAAAGCAATTCATTATCGATAGTATAGACATAATTCTAAATAATAATTCCTTCGAATTCAACAATACCAACTACATCCAAACACTAGGTACAGCAATGGGAACGAAAATGGCACCGACTTATGCAACCCTTACATTAGCCTACCTAGAAGAAACCCTATATAAAAAAATAGAACAAAAATTTGGCCACAGCACTAAAAAACTGTTTGTAAAATCATGGAAAAGGTACTTAGATGACTGCTTCATCCTATGGAAACCCACATGGGGGGACATCACAGACTTACACACCATACTCCAGAACCTACACCCAAAAATTAAATTCACCATAGAACAAAGCTCTACAGAATTACCTTTCCTAGACATACTGATAAAGATTAAAGACAATAACATTATCACAGACATTTACCGCAAACCTACAGACACCCAACAATACCTACACTTTAAAAGTCACCACCCTAAAAGCTGCATAAAATCAATTCCCTACACCCTAGCACGTAGAATCTGCACCATAATCACGGGCAATAACCTTCGAAAAATCCGACTCAAGGAACTACGAATAAATTTAAGAAAAAGAAAATACCCATCACAACTTATAGACAAAGGGATCCAACTTGCGACAAATATACCAGTAGAAGATTTGAGAACCCCTAAAGAACGAAACAAAGAACAAATCCTAACATACGTCTCCACACACAACACAAACAACCCTGAACTTTTCACAGAGATAACGAAAAACCTCGTCCTACTTAACCAAAACAGCAAACTAAACAATTTCCTTAAAACAACAAAAATAATAAAAAGCAAACGCCAACCCAAAAACCTAAAACGCGTTCTTACCTCATCCAAACTCAATCAAGACGCAACAAAAGGAGTCACAAAATGCAACAAACAACGATGTGGAGTCTGCAACATAATATTAGAGGGAAACACATACACATTTGCTCACCCCATACAAACATTCAAAATTAAAAAAAACCTAGATTGCACCTCAAAAAACGTAATCTATGTAATAAAATGTCCAGCATGCGATAAATCCTACATAGGCGCTACAAAAAACCTTAGTAATAGAGTAGCCCTACACCGATCCAACATCAAAATCGCGGAAAATAGACACCTACATGTATCACAACATATACACACATGCAGTGGAGGCAGATTCGAGATAATGCCCATCTTCCAAACTGACAACTACTTCTACTTGCTAACTCAAGAAAAAAATTTCATAACAAAGTTTAACCCCGCCTTAAACGTCTCTCCATAATTATACACATAAATAGACAAAACACAAAATACACTTACACGCATGCATGCTTGGGTAGGTGTGCACCCTCACACACGAAACAACAAAAAAGCACAATAAGGCACACGCACACTTTCGCGGGTGCGCGCGCCCATACCCAGTACAGTACCATTTCTCTTAACTAAACAAACAACTAGAAATTAAACGTATGTATGTGTGTGTGCGCGCATGTGTGCGTGTGTATATGTGTATGTGCGTGGGTGTACACATATGATTGTGTATGCGTGTGTGTATAATTATATATCATCTGTTATCTATGCTACATCTTGTTTGTATGTATACGTGCACTTATGTTTGGGTGACCGAATCCATGTATGCATATGTGCATGGATTGGAAAGGAAACTTCAACCAATATATACATAAGGTGGGATGTATGAATATGTATGTGTGTGTGGGATTGTGAGTGCATGTGCCCATATATATATATATATATATATATGGGTGGATGGGTGTATACACATCCGTATGTATGTGTGTGTATGTATGAATATATACATATGTATGCACATGTATGAGTGGGTAAATGTGTTCGTGTGAATATGGATATACGCGTATGTGTGAGCCCCTGCATATGTCTGTGTGTGTGCATGTGTGTGTGTATGTGTATGTGCCTACATAGTATGTGGATGTTTGTGAGTGTATGTGCACATACATATATGTGTGTACATATATGTGTGTATGTGCGTGTATATATATCTTCTACCTATTATTCTCCATCTTACTTGTGTGTGTGTGTGGGTGCGTGTACATATGTCTGAATGATTAAGCGCATATATACATGCGTGTTTTGGTAGGAAAAAAAAAAAAAAAAAAAAAAAAAAGTGTGTGTGTATATATATATATATATATATAAAATAAAAAAATAAAAAAATAAAAATAATTGTTAGCGGTGGATGTATGCGAGTACGTGTGTGGGTGTGTAGGTGGGTATGTATATGTGTATATATGTATGCTCCTACATATATTTCTATGTATGTACGTGTGTGTATGTGTGTGTGCCTGTGTGCGTGTGCATGTGTACATGTACATGAATATATATGTATGCGTATGGGATTGTGTGTGAGTGTATGCTATACATGGGGAAAGAAAGTCTTTAAAAAAGAACCCTAAAGAAGCCATAAAAACCTTCACCATATGGACTAAAAAACACTCTTTGAAACTAACTTTGACCGGTCACAGTGAAACACTTACACTTGGAGACAGAACGTCTAAACACTGAACACACGCATCGCACGACGCACCACTATGAAAAACATATTTAATATCAGCGGAGGCATATCCACAAACTCCCATTTTAAAGAAAAACTTTTTACGAAAATATCTGAAGAGAGCACACCCTAAGCTCGAAACGCGTTATAAAAATATTTTAAAATAAAAATATGATGAAAACCTTTAAAAAAAACCCACAATTGTTGATGGCTACACTCTTTTAAATATACATTTTTTCTCTCGTTGGAACTACACAACCATCACTTTAAATATATATATATATATATATATATATTTCAAGTCGGTTTCTATTTAACCCATAATTGGGACCCTAACAGATACTACCACTCCGGGTCAGAGTGGACTTGGGAGCAATGGCAATTAAAGGGTGGCTTCACACCCCCAAAGCCCGCAAGCTGGGGCCTCACCATCGGATATAGTTTAGGGTCATATCCAGGACCGTTTTATGTCAGAGATGCATCAAAATTTTAAAAAATGCAGTAACAACTCACCCATATGTCTAAAGGATGCAAATCAATTTTCATAAAAAAGAACAAACTTTAACAGAAAACATTGCAATGTAGCGCAATAATAAACAGACCCTTATCTCTCATTCAGAATAGTGGCATCAATATAAGAAACTTGTGGGTCTAATTTCGCAGCATGGGTACAGAACTATTGACAAATAACTAGCAAGAGTAAATGTGATTATTGTGACCCCAAGACGATATATACTGCCACAATAGCGCCAAAACTGTGACTGGATCTTTTTTTTTTTTTTTCTACTTGGGAGTTACCACTTATCAAGGCCCGAAGGCCACTCAAGGATAAGGGTTAGTAAATGTAAGATGGTAGTGTAGTAATCGTTAATGGTATAAATGGAGTAGAATTTGATTATTTATGGGGCAGTTCAACAAGAACTTGTTTACATTAGATTTGAAGGCTACCATGTTGTATTCAACTGGGAAGCAAACCAACAGAACAGTGTTCCATAGTTGGGTAGTTCTGGGAAATAAGCTTTGTTCATGGAATCTGAGTTTAGATTTTGGCACAGATAGAGATTAGGGGAAATCTCACTTCATGGTACCTCAAATGAAGATTTCAAACAGCTGGTTGGTTGATTGTTTTATGGCATATCAACCATTTTCGGATTATTTAATATCGAAGCCGGTAATTTAAGATAAAGTTTTTATGCTTCGAGTTCTTTATATCTTTAAATATTTATTCATGGTGTTTTGTTTGGTCGTTTTGTAGAAGACAATTGTTTCTGTTTTTGACTTTGCAGAACATGATTGAGTTTTGCAATGGGAAAAGAAAAAAAAAAAAAACTAGCATCAATGTTTAGTGCCTTTTTTGTCCAGGAAGTCAGCATCTTCAGACAGACCTAACAGGTATTACCACTCCAGGCCAAAATGGACCTGGGAGCAATGATAAGACAACTCATCTCCCTCCACAGTCCCCAAATGGGGCCTTACCACAGGATGTCTTCTAAGGTCATACCCGGCGATAATAGTATTACAAACAGAAGCTCAGTTTACAGAATAACGAACTTCATTTTTAGAGTTTTGATAATCTTAACAGTCAGACTTAAATTTCCCTTGAAAATTTGGAGTCTTACAGTTTGCGGGGCAGTGAGAGGGAATAACAAAACGTGAAAGGAGACCCTAAAAAGTGACACACCAACTAAGATTTTTTTTTTTAATTATTATTATATACTAGCTGTACTTACTCAGGATTTTAAATTTTCATTTGCTTGCACATTTTTAAACTCAAGGTAGACAATACCTATTATATTCTTCAATTTAAAATAAGTTACCTCCCTTGTTTCTTTTATTTTTAGCTAGTTATTCATAATCTCATTTATAAAACTCACTATGTCTGTATCTCCATTTTTTTGCTTTCAAATTTTGCTTTCAGTTTTAACTTTTTGCTGATGGGAGCCAAGTCACAATTTTTTTTTTAATACTTTTGAAATCACAACTATATATTGGGTACAATATCATTAGAAATATTCGATAAAGAATCGACTATTATAATATATACGACATCTGGATAAATTAAAATATACTTCAGTGTATTTTATGACCGGGCAACATCAGAGGCTCCCTGCCAGTATTTCATATTAGTAAGCATCTGTCTGGGTTGTACTAAGTAATTAAAAAAAAATACATTTGTAGCTTAGTATTTTCTTGTATCATAAAAAAAAAAATTAAAAAAAAAAATGGCACAACATTAACAAATGAAAACTGGCTAATTGGCAGCAAAGTTAGATTTGTCAGCTTGTGCTATTTTACGCCCGACTTTGAAAATCCGACAAGATTACTTTATATATTAGATTGAATATATATGTAAAGTTAAAATTATAACTTACCTGTAAATCAAAAAAATTACTGTATCTTCTATTAATTGTAATCACACTTCCATCATCCCAGGTAACTTGGATTACATAGACCTGAAAGAAGAGAACATAAATGTTAAAATATTTCTTTTAATTCTATCCAAACTGCATCAAAACAGGGACGTCAATGTTTGTTTGTGTCTTATTAAAATCAATATCTTAATAGGATATTCAAATAAGTTTCAATAAGGGTTAATTTTTTTTTCACAGAATCTAAAGCCGCCATTAAAATTTTCTTTTGATCCATTCTGAGGTCACTAGTGGCAATTATCAGTTAAAGATCTAGCAGCTCATCAGAGATCTAGAGTTCGAAAACTCAATGAAGGAAGTGAGGCTGGAAAGGTATTTGTTCTGATAGTGAAGAAATTTCTTGGCAACAATAAAGTCAGAAACTACAAAAACCTCATCAACAACATGCTGATTGCTTTCAAAAACCAGGGTTGCAACATGAACGTCAAGATGCACTACCTATTTTCACACATGGACCAGTTTCCTGAGAACCTAGGTTCAATGTGTGATGAGCATAGAGAGAGATTCTATCAGGATCTGAAAGAGATGGAAATCAGGTATCAGCGTCACTGGGATGCAGTCAGGGTGGTTGACTACTGTCGGAATCTGAAGAGAAACTTTCCTACCACTGCGCATTCCAGGAGTTCAAAGAAACGGAAGTTCCCGCCTTGAAGCTTGAACAATGTTGAAGCAACAAGCAATTTACGTGTACCTAATTTTGTCAATATCCACCATTCAGTTTACAGTAATCGATGTTTCTATCAGGTAATCGATATATGTTGTTAGCAAAACATTTTTTTCTCTTAAAAACATATTTAGGATGATATGTGTTGAGAAAAATCAGCTGATAATGCCGCAAAAATATAATCGATTTTTTTTTTTTAGAAAATCTGATTTTTTTTTTCAAAGCAACTTAGCACAAAACTTGACCTGATGGAGAGAAACTGATGTCATTTTCCGATTCAGCAGCACAAAAATACCCTAAATCAGTTGTAGAAATCTAGACAACATTCCGAAAGTAAAAACATTGTTGCCCATTGTAATATATACGAAATCCGGACAAATTAAAATATCGTATTAAAGAATAGTTTACACCCGGGCAAAGCCCCCCCCCCTCCTTCCCCGTTAGTCTTCAGATAAAGAGAAGTTTGTCTGAAAATCAATTTTTAAAAGCCGCCGAACACATGCCAGCAATTAAAACAGACGTTAAAGTGAATATGATGACTTGTCAGTAAATGTTTGACTTTAATTTATTGAATTTGTCAAAAAACAGACGAGAAAAATACACAAAAAGGGAAATGTACTCATGACAGCCCATCTGGCAAACATGTCGGCCATTACAGCAAACAGTTCAGGTCAGCTATTTATAGCATTCATGTCTTTATTTGATACAAGCGTTGCCTGATCATAAAATGCACATGACTACTGTATTTCAATTCATCCAGAAACCGAGACATGTGTATGTGAATATTACGTTTTTTCTAAACAGTTCACTTCTTGTAAGTGAAAAAAAAACAACATACTTGAACAGAGATCGAAATCCAAATCTAAAAGACAGTGAGTCAAGTAGGATAACCATTAGGCCATCTTGACACGTTCTTTAAGAAGTGTTTTCAAAGATACTTATTCATAACATAAGTAATCTGTCATGTGTACGATTCACGCATGCACAATCATGAAACAGTTCACGAACAGATAAAAATCCAATGACCACCCCCACATGCTAATTTTTCAATTTTGACCCCTTAGCAGCCTTTTTTCCAGATGAAAATCAATTAAAAAGTTTTTTGCATGTCTGAATATCCTATATACCAAATTTCAAGCCTGTAGATAAAAAATTCGTTGAATATATAGGTTGAGAAGTGTCCTTACAAATTCTCACTTTTATAGATATATAGATTAGATTTTATGAGTACAGTGATCCACCGGTTCGTAATTGCATCAAAAAGTTGTCTACTTACAATAATGAAATGTTTATTATTTAAAAATTTTAAGCATGAAATCAAAAATCTTGATTCCAGTAAAACAACTGGTCCTGATGACATTCTAATTATAGTGCTGAAAAAGCTTCAACCAGAACTAGCTCCCATGCTTACAAAGCTGTTTAAGCATTGTCTTAAGAATTGCTTCCCAACACCCTGAAAAACCTCATCAGTATGCCCATATTTAAGAATTCAGATGATCGGTCATCTCCTTCTCAGTACAGGCCAATAAGTCTCCTGTGCGTCATGAGTAAATTGCTGGAATCTATTAAATAGAGAAGTAGTCAACCACCTCAGCAAAAATAACCTTAGTGACAGGCAATATGGTTTCCATTTTGCTAGAACTACAGCAGATGTGCTAACGGTTATATCTCATAAGATTAGTGAATCTCGACAGACTTTCTTTCTAGGGCAATTGAGCCTGACATATCAAAGGCTTTTGATAAGGTATGTCATAAAGGTCTACTCCACAAGATATCCAGCTACGGTATAGCTGGAAATATCTTCTCAATTATTAAATCATTTCTCTTTGATTGATTCATAAGAGTTGTGGTTGACGGGCAGAAATCAGAAGCTCACAGTATTAATGCTGGAGTCCCTCAGGGGTCCATCCTGGGCCCAACTCTCTTCCTGATCTACATCAATGATCTCCAAAATTTCATCCTTAGATCATTCGTAGACATTTATGCTGACGACACTACCACCTATGGCAACACATCAAAGGCTGTAAATGATCAAGTTCCCTCGGATTCTCGCTCCTCTAACCTTGAGCACATAGTACAATGGAGAAAGAAGTGACTGGTTAATTTTAATGCATTTAAAACCAAGCTTCTATCTTTACATTATCAACACTGATCCACGTCTGGCATCTATTGAAATGAATGGCTCCCATCTTGGGGAGGCTCCATGTTTTAACAAGCTTCTGGGTCTGACCATTACTCCTTATCTAAAATAAAACATATATATCAAATCCGTTGCTAAGGTCGCTGGAAAAATGGCAGAATCATTATACCGTTCTAGTAGATATCGCACTGCTGATGCAATTCTCTACTTGTATAAGAGCCAAGCACGTCCAAGGATGGAGTACTGTTGCCACATCTGGACAGGAGCTGCTAAAAGAAAGCCTTATCCTGCCTACACAGAGTTCAAAATAGACTTTGTACCTAGTGGGAGATGCTCTTTTCTTTTCCATGCAACTTCTTTCCCATAGAAGAGACGCTGCGAGCCTGTCTTCTTTATCGTTATTTTCATGGAAAGTGCTCGTCTGAGCTCCAATCAATGGTCTCCCCCTCTTGCCAAACTTTCACAAAAAAAACAAAAAAAACATTGGTCTAGCTGAAACAAGTATCAATAATTCCACCCACTCTTTATCTGTGCCTAAACCTAATCATAGATTCCATGAACAAAGTTTTTTATTTTTATTTTAGAGCTACACGCCTGTGAAACTATCTTCCGTTTCTCTGCTTTCTAGCTCGCTACAATATATTCATCTTCAAGTCCAATGTAAACAAGTTCTTGATGAGCCATTGCCTTAAGTAATCCAATTTACCAAATTTTATTACTAATGATTGCTATGATATTGTCCCATTGACTACTGTACACTCATTGACTCTTATCCTCGAGTGGCCTCCAAGCCTTGATAAGTGGTGACTCCTTTATGAAAAAAAAAAAAAAAAAAAAAAAAAAATTTCGCTTATATCCATATAGACAGACATAATTATTTTGGTAATTTTTATACAAATTCATTTAAAATCACGCCTTCTCAAGTACATGACATAAAAAACCTAGACACCTCAAAAGCATGTGGACGTGATCTCATCCCGGCTGTGCTATTAAAAAAATGCTCCGCTGAGGTTGCTCCAGTTCTCTCTAAACTCTTTAACAAATGCCTTAACGAATCTTGTTTTCCTGGCTGCTGGAAAACTGCTTCTGTTGTACCAGTTTACAAAAACTCTGGCGAAAGAACTGAAAACTTAAACTATCGCCCAATTAGCGTCCTCCCACTTTTTGCCAAAATATTCGAGTCCTTAATTAATCAAGCTCTAGTCCACCACCTTACAGTTGCTAAACTTCTGTCTGACCACCAACATGGATTTAGGCAAGCCTGTTCTACTGCAGATATTCTAACTGTAATCTTTGAACGATTATACCAAGCACTGAATAAGGCAGGAGAGGGGAGGTCTGTAGCCCTAGACAGGGTATGGCACAATGGTCTTATGAAAATAAAATCCTATGGTATTACTGAACGAATGCTTAGCATAATTAGATCCTTCTTAAATGAGAGAAGAATTCAGGTTGTCCTCGATGGGCATATGCCCAAAAAATTTGATATAAATGCTGGTGTACCTCAGATCGATCCTTGGACCTTTATTATTTCTGATATTCGTAAATGACTTACCTGATAAAATTGTCTCCGAGATGAGTATATTTGCCAACAACACGCTCTATAGTAGGCACGTGGGGAGAACTAATGAGCACATATCTAAGGTAATGGCTGAAACCCTAGAGGAAGACCTTTCAGTCTGTAGTGAAATGGCGTCACAAATGGATGGTAACGTCCAATGCTGCCAAGATAAAGCTCGTTTCCTTTAATAATAACATGAAACCTTACCAACCACCAATAGCTGTGGTTAGAGATACTTTGCCCGAAAGCACTTCGTTCAAGCTCCTTGGCTTAACGTTCACAGGAAACATGAGTTGGAATAGATACATCGAGATCATTGCCAAGGCTGCTGCAAAGAAGGTGGGCTCTCTATACCGTACTAGAAAGTTACTTACACCTGAAAGTATCCTGTACCTCTACAAAGTCACCATTCGCCCATGTATGGAGGACTGTGGGTTGGTGCATCTGCTACTAGTCTCTCGCTCCTAGACAAGGTCCAAAAGAGAGTCGCCAACCTAATAGGTCTGAACTGTTATCTAAGCTTCAGCTCCTGTCCCAGTGACGAAATGTTGCATCCCTCTGCCTATTTTACTAGTATTTCAATGGTGGACGCTCCAATGAACTACAAGCCCTTGTACCTCCTCGACAAAAATACCCCACGATAAACAGCGAAATCCCACCCCTACACAGTCGAGATCCCTAGATGTAAGAAAGCCTTCTACTCTAATAGCTTCTTCCCCAGAACTGCAGGACTTTGGAATTCTCTTCCGGTTTCCTGCTTCGCCAACTGTACATGCAGTAGTTTAAGTGTAATGTGAACAGACATCTTGCTGCTAAACTCCCCACATAGTACCCCTGCAACTTAGGTCCCTGATAGTAGCTCCCTACCTCAAAGTTGTAATGTGCCTTGTTTGGGGTGAAAATGTAATTAAAAAAAAAACAAAAAAAAACGCAGTAGTGATATACGAGGAAGTATTCTGCTATCATAACGAAGGAGAACCCACCATCATTGGCATTTCTGAATTCTATTGATTTGCTAAATAAATTTGTCCATGGCTCATGTTCTAATGGAACGCGAGTCCTTACAAACAATTCTAGCACGAATTTTAAGAACTATAAATCTATTCTTGCTTTAGATGTGATGTGTAATCGGATCAAGACACGAATAAAGACACCAATGAACCGAGAAAAACAAAAGAACAGATTTCGATCGACACCGGTCTGACCTTGACTTTTGCACACGCACATACATGGTATCTGTTAACAAATATAAAATAACAAACGTATTGAAATATTTATTCCTGGTGTTTGGTTTGGTTGTTTTGTAGAGGAAAATTATTTTTGTTTTTGATAAAAAAAAAAAAAAAAAAAAAAGGAAAAACAAACAAACAAATAATAATTTCAATGTTTGATGTATTTTGGGTCAGGAAGACAGTATCTTCAGATAGCCTGATCTGGTAGTACCAGATGAAAGCAATTAAAGCAACCTCTGTAGAAATAATATTAAATTGGTCAGCCCATAAAGAAAAATGTGAAGATGACCTAATGCCGAATGCTCATGATAATCCGTCTGGGTTAAAATGCCCAATCAAGACTGAAATAGCCTATGAAAGACCCCCCCCCCATCGCCCCTCCTTCTCCAGAATTAAAAACTCTTCCTTTTTTTCTTTTTTTTTATTTGTACCTGCTCATCTCATGAATAAAAAAATCAGTTTAAGCAAATGGCCGTTTTGTTCTAGTAATAGAAATTCGGGTCATTCGGACAACAAATGTTTCCTCATGCATATTCACAGCAGATGATGTAATCTTAGTCGTGAGATTAAAAAACAATGTTTTTTTGTTTTTTTTTATTATGGAAAACAATTTTTTTTTTCATTCAATTAGAGTTTTCGTTAGTGTGAAACTTTTTTTTTTTTTTGGTTTTTACAATTAACTTGATTAAGATTGACGATTAAACAAACCAACGAAAACATTTTGTACTTAAGCGTGACAGACCAACATAACCTCTAACTGATGCTACCAGATCTACCTGTCGGAAGATGCCGTCTTCCTGACCTATCTTGGGACCTTTATTATTCCTGATATTCATAAATGACCTCCCTGATAAAATTGTTTCTGAGATGGGTATATTTGCTGACGACACCACTCTCTATAGCATGCACGAGAAAACAAGAGAGAAAACAAGTCAACACATATCTAAGGAAATGGCAGAAACACTAGATGAAGACCTCCAATCTGTAGTGAAATGGGGGGACAAAAATGGATGGTCACATTCAATGCTGCCAAGACTAAGTTTGTTTCCTTCAATAATTACAAGAAACCTTCTCTACCACCAATAGAAATGCCCCCCCCCCCCAAAAAAAAACATTACCTGGAAGTACTTCCTTTAAACTATTCGGCCTAATGTTCACAGGGAACATCAATTAAAATAGATACATTGAAAGCATTGCCAAAGCTGCTGTGAAGAAGATGGGCACTCTCTACCGTGCTACATTTCTATACAACAACAATCGCTTAGGTGACTTGGTGATGCCCGGGAGTGCTAATATATAATATAAACTTGAAGTTCACACTATTAGTTTAGCTACTACTCGGAAGGAAGTATAAAATTATTTTTATAGACATTTTTAAATAAAATAAAAAAAATAAAAAAAAAACAAAAACATTGAAGTAATATATTATCTTTCACAGTATTGTACCTATTTACTATGCCTCCCCACAGGACAGTTAGACACCAGGGTCGTTTTTTAACGTGGAGAAAAGGTACAAAAATAAAAATTGTCTCAGTCGTGAAGGATTTCTCCTCCACCGAAAGAGAACAAGAAATAGAAGTGCAGCATCTGAAGAACAGATACTACACTTTGATCTTGTCCCGATTGTCACAAGATCTCCTTATTCTTAAGAGGAGAAGAGTATTTCTCCCAGGCATTACATCCTTTTTTGGAAGAGGGGCTAATGTATCTGCTCTGTTATCATGATTTCAGGGACTACATTTTTTGGAGGGGAGGTAGCATAACGTCTGTTCTCTCGTCATCATACCATACTCACAGGTATTAACTCCTCCTTTGGGGGGGGGTTCAATATATGTCCGTTCACCACAATATAACCCCTCCAGGCTAACACAAATGTGTGATAGGTGGTGGGGGGTGGGAGAATATTTTGTTAGTTTGAAATAAAAGTTAATTTTGACCCCAAAGCAGAGAACTTAAGATCCATGGGAGGCTCTAACAATTCAAGCTTTTTCTGTTTTCTTCTAAATGAACCAAAACTAGAATTTTGTTTAAAATTGTAGAATTCGTATCCCTATAAAGACCTAAAGAGTCATAAAAACTCTTATAAAAATCTAGATACGAAAAAGAGTTGATATGCCATGAAACAAAACAACTAAGGTCAAATATGATATGCAACACAGCTGTTCAACTGACTGTTCCATCATGGTTGACTGAAGATTTTTATTTTTAATCAGTGTTCCTTGTATATCTATTATATAAATCTCACCTGTCTGATTAAATGTATGTATGTATGTATGCCTAAAACTTGACAAAGGCGACGGATTTTCATGAGATTGGTATCGTTTTGAAGCTCGACCCCTTGGATGACAAATATCGATAAATTGGCTAAAAATGTTAATTTCTTCACCCTCAACTTGGCACTTTTCTACAGGGAGGGGGTCAGTTTTTTCGCCGATATTTTCGGAAGTCATCCCCTCTTTTCGATTGACTAGCCTTAATTTAAACCTTCGCAACTTCCGGTTTGGTGATGAACATAACGGCAAAGACGTCACGCTTTTTTTTTTTTCACGTTCTTTTCCTCCTTTGTAGTACGGGTTCGAGCCTGCCTGCCTACTACCACTTCTTTTTGTTTCTCTCAACACACACCTCCAAACACCCAGGAAACGCCGGGCACCCAGGCTAGTAGCTAAATAAAGGCGATGGGATCATTTTTTTTTTTTTTTCTTTTTTTTTGAACTGATGGATTGTTTATATAATAAACTGTTGACATTTTTGTGCTAAAATTTGTCAGGTTCCAACTTTTTTTTTTTTTTTTTTTTTTTTTTTTCTATGTAACTGATCCTAAAATCTTAGAAAATTTACATTCACACCCTTCTAACTTTTTTTTTTTTTTTTTTTTTTTTATTATTCCTCACGGGGGATTTCTTTTCAAAATAACCATTCTTGTGTCACATGTATTGTTTAAAATGTCAGTTGCTTACTTTTCACTGCCATTTGCAAACATAAACATGTACCCCTCCCTCCTTCCTGTATATACATTTCAGTCAATTTATTAGAACTTGCTCAATCTCTTTACACATACAATTTTGCTTAGTAATGAAAACAGTCCTTATATATCAGAAGATTAAAGCGAAATTTGTAGTGAATATATCTGTTATGATCTTATTATGTGTGTGTGTTATAGAAATCCATGCTAACAATTAGAAAATGAAAGAATGGGAGGGAATAGAGAGGAAAAAGAAAAAAAGAGAAGAGGAAAGAAAGATGAGATGGAGAGGAGAGGCAGAAGAAAGGGGAAGAGGTAAGAGGGGAGAGTATAGAATGTAAGAGAGGAGTCAAATAGAGTAGGTAGTGAGAGAGAGAGAGAGAGAGAGAGAGAGAGAGAGAGTGAGAGAAAAGGGGTGGGAGGAAGAGGATGGGAAAACGGAGGAGGAAGAGGATGGGAAAACGGAGGAGGAAGAGGATGGGAAAACGGAGGAGGAAGAGGATGGAAAGACGGAGGAGGAAGAGGATGGAAAGACGGAGGAGGAAGAGGATGGAAAGACGGAGGAGGAAGATAGATTAAAACACATACACACTGAAAGACATGATGCTTATTACAAATAACATTAAATAGGATATTTCATCAGGCGAACTTAATTTTTAGTGTAGAATCTGGCAAAACCAAGCAAAGACTACAAGAAAAAGAAACTGTCTATATAGTCAAGTGGTTGATTCAGATGAAAAAAAGTTAATCGCCATTATTCCCTTCCCGATTATTTACCACGGCTTTATTCAACATTTTAAAAGTGAGATAGATCCTTCAAAAAGAGAATTTTGGATATATATATATATATATATGCAACAAAATACGTATTAAATGTCAGGGGAAAACAACCCTATCTATCTATCTATCTATCTATCACACACACACACACACACACACACACACACACACACACACACACAATAATGTAAAAGAGAAAGAAATGTTGCATAGGAATTTGGTGAAATATTTCTTTTTCTAGAAAGGGATGAGAGGTGTTCCCTAGAGTTGACCCAGACTTAATGATATAAACGACTGCTTGGGTTGTTTGAGGATTATGTAGATGAAGAGATGGAGGAGGGGAGGCATTGTTTTTAACTGTGCCAATGGTTTAGTAGCAACACAATATTTGCCTCCAAGAACTTATCATATGCGTAAATATTTTCCTTTTGTTTTCAACTATCAGAATTTAAGACAAAGCGCCCCCCCCCCCAAAAAAAAAAACCCCTTGCATTTGATATTTTTTATTCTCATTCAAAATAATATCAGAATGTTAAGTTTCTTTCCAAAGAAGTTTTATCATTTTCAACATCTGCCATTTTTTTTTTCTGACATTCATTCTAGACATAAAGTTATACACCCCTCCCCTAAAAAACAAAAAAAAACAAAAAAAAACAAATAAAAAACATGGCCTACGGAGTTGACATATGGAACCTTTAACTGTTTTATATATAGAAACCTCTGATGCGCACGAGTATTTAACTAGAAGAATACCGGTCTCAGAATGATTAAAATTAATTATTCAAGCAAAACAGAACAGTTTTGTAACGCTTTTAGATCCTTTTATAAAGTTTAAAATCAAGAAATTTTTTTTTTATTAAACCATATGTCTAGATTCTCCATTTCAATTTTTATTACAACCCATTACATGTTTTTTATACAAATTGCTTCAGACAAAGCATAAAACCACTTGATTTAAAAATGTTAACTATTCTGTACGTTCATCTAATTTTTTTGTGGTTAAAGTTATCACACTGCTGCCGAAGCTTTTTTTTTTTTTTTTTTTTTTTACATGGAAATCACCACTTATCAAGGCTCGGAAGCCACTCGGGGATAAGGGTTATTGCATGTACAGTAATAAAGGGGGCGGTTTATCAGGAATTTGTTTATGTTGGGCTTGAAGGCATCCAAGTTGTAGTCAGGTGGGAAACAGGCAAACGGAAGAGTTCCACAGGCGTGTACTTCTAAGAAAGAAGCTTTATTCATGGAATCTACATTTTGATTTTGACACAGATTCTTTTAATACCTCATTGTAATACAGCTTCCTATTCTAGTTTTTTAAAAGGACTACAAGGTCGTGGAACTCTCTTCCTGCTCTGTTTTCCTTTTACCTACAATCCTGGTCTTTTCTTTATCAATTCTTCAATACTAACGATTACTACGATACTATCCCATTGATCACTGTACACGCAATAACCCTTATCCCCGAGTGGCTTCTGGGCCTTGATAAGTGGTGACTACCTTGTAAGAAAAAAAGAAAAAAAAAAAAGATAAAGAATGAGGAAAATTATTAACAGTGGTTTCAGCTAGACGGGTGTTTTTTGTGAAAGATTGGCGCGGGGGGACCAGGGATTGGACCTCAGAAGAGCACCTGCCATGGAAATAATAAAACAAAGACAGGCTTGCAACGTCTCTTCTGTGGGAGAGAGGTTGCAGGGATGAGAAAAGGGCATCCCTCACTAGGCCACAAAGTATATTTTGTACTCTGTCAAGGCAGGATAGGCTGTTTAAGCAGCTCCTGCCCAGATGTGGCAACAGTACTCCAGCCTTGAACGTACTTGGCTTTTATATAAATAGAGAATTGCATCAGCAGTGAGATATCTTCTGGAGCAGTAGAAGGATCCTACCATTTTTCCAGCGACCTTGGCAACAGACTTGATGTACGGGTTCCATTTCAGGTCAGGAGTAAAGGTCAATCCCAGAAGCTTATCAAAACAGAGCCTCCCCTAGACGAGAGCCATTCATTTCAATTGATGCCATATAGGGATCAGAGCATTCATGATGTAAAGAGAGAAGCTTGGTTTTAGATGCATTTAAAGTAACCAGCCACCTCTTTCCCCATTGTACCACATGCTCAAGATCAGAGGAGAGAGAATCAGAGAGAAATTTGTCATTTATGGCCTTTGATGTGTTGCCATAGATGGTTATGTCATCAGCATAGATATCAACGAATGATTTAAGTATGTGATTTGGGAAATCATTGATGTAGATCAGGAAGAGAGTTGGGCCCAGGATGGACCCCTGAGAGACCCCAGCATTAATACTAAGGGCCTCTGATTTCTGCCCATCAAGCACTACGCTTATGAGCCTATCAGAGAGAAATGATTTAATAATTTAGAAAACATTTCCAGTTATACCGTATATGGAGATTTGTGAAGTAGGCCTTCATACCATACCTTATTGAAGGCCATACCTCCAAATTCGCCTGTCTCTAAAAAAAAACAAGCTTTTTATTCAAACAGGTAGAATCTCATTTGCATATGAGCAAACATGAAATCTCGTTACTTCACCCACTAGCATATAATTAGACATAGCAATCATTGTTTCTTTTTGTTTATTTGTTTTTTTAGCCCATGACCGAACCCTACATGCTGCACAAAATCAGAAGTATGAACCAATTTTTAACAATTATTATTAACTGACGAACAGCAATCAAACATTTTTTCCCATAATGAGCTAACAGTAATGCAACATGATTATCGCAAAAACAGGAGATGCCCATTGGTCTGAAACGACCCAAGCTGTAGGTAGGAGGAAAACAGTCAGCAAGAAGAGAGTTCCACGTCTGCAATTCTTAGAAAGAAACTACTGGAATAGGAAGCTGTATTACAATGAGGTATCAAAATAGTAGAATTGATGGAGACCACTAGACCAACAATCAAACGAGCTGGAACAAAGGAAGCAGCGAATAGATCAGACATTTCTGAAGAACATTATGCCAATAATAAACCGAGACTAGCAACATCACGTCGGTGAGAGAAAGGTTGCGGAGAGGAAGTAAGTATGTGTAGGGGTGGCAATCAAATCACAGATACATTTCTGCACCTAATCGAGAACCCTCAAATGGGACGGATTTACCAGCTCATCTGATTTGATTCTAGAAGATGTCTCTCGGTAGCTGTGATTATACTCCCTAAAAACTCTTTAAAATACTCCAAAGAAACTGAAATTTGAAGATTCTTTATTACCCATTGTCAAAATTAACTTTTTTTTTTTTTTTTTTTTTTTTTAATGTTTTCAGCTAGTTTTCTTTTTTTTCTATTTCATAGTTAGCGAATTGTTATGTTAGTTCTGGACTGCTTTCCAACTGACTACAACATGGTCATCTGTAAGAATATATTTAAAAAATAGATATCGTGGCACATGGTTCAAAGGGAGATGGTGATAGCAGGGGAGTTTTTTTTTTTTTTTTTTTTTTTTTTTACTTGGGACTCGCTACTTATCAAGACCTGAAGGCAACTCTGAGATAAGTGTTAATGAATGGAAGGCGATAGTGTAGTAATCGCTAATGGTGTAAATTGGGAAGAATTTGATTATTTAGGAGGACAGCTCAACAAGAACTTGCTTACATTGGAGTTGAAGGCTACCATTTGGAAGCATGCAAGATATACAATGACATGGGCTGACAAGATATAATTAAGTGTTGATTTCTGTCAGTCTTCCCTCCTCCACACTGGTCAGTAATTTGGAATGAATATCATGTTGAGTAAATTTATCTTTTGAAAATTATGAATAAGAAGCTTTAATTATAAGATGGTCGAGGTATTGATAACGGCAACTTGGTTGCATGTACAAACAAATGTCAGAATTCTACATACGAAAGAGAGAGGGGGAAAGAAAAATCTAAGATGTATTAGTTTTTAGTAAGGAGAATAGAAAGTGGACGTTGGGTTTACTTTCGGAAAACTAGTAACTCTTGCCTCCTTTATTTTGTCCTTTAGTTCCTACATTCCATGAGTTACATTTCTGACAAAGGGGGAAGAATTGCCATTTTCTGGGTCAGAATTTATTCCATCTAATACTTATTAATTTTTTTACCTTTTTTTTTTTTTAGTTACTAACATCACGTGGCTTCATGCCTTGTCTGGAGCGATTTCCATTAAAAAAAAAATATAGGGGAAATGAATCAAATCTTGAGCACTTCTTTCGAAATTATCAGGATATCAAACAAAATTTTTTTTTTTGAATACCAGGTCTGTGACAACCATGGCATCTGTTACTACAAAAATTTGGCACTGCAGCTAAAACTAAAACAAAATATTACAAAATGTTTATAAAAAAAATAAATAAATAAATAAAATATGAAAACATAAAAAATTAATTTAAAAAATAAAACTAAATAAAAAATAAATAAATAAAAAACAAACAAAAAGCAGTTGATTTAGTTGCCATTCAGTCAACCATTTCGCTTGTTTAAAAGGGCGTTACTTTCAATACAAATATAAAATAATGCAGTTTGAAATTACAGAGTGGAAAGATAAAATTGTCGCCCCTAAAAAAAAAAAAAAATAAATAAAAAATAAATAAATAAATAAATAAATAAATAGACAACATGACCCCATTTCTGTTTGATGAAAATCAGTTTTCTTTTTTTTTTTTTTTTTATTGCAAACCATCTACTAGTTGGCCAGTTGTGTACAAATCCCAAGAGCGATAGGAGCCTTCTATCATGTCTGAAAGTGACACAATATTCTATGAGAGAGATCAGAGATTCGCCTCTGCACAACTCATGCTCTCTATCAATCCAAGTTTTGACAACAGAACCATTGCTACCACCCTCAATATGCATCGCTAGATTGTCACAAATAACAGGGAAGTGCCCAGGGTGATGAAAAAGTTTCCAGTCATGGTTATTAGTCTTTGGTGTGGTTTCAAGTGATGGCCACATCACATCTTTTAAAGTTGGCTTGAAAGTCAACACCAAAGTGTGCCTGGATGTGCTGAAGAATGTGACGATCCCCTGGTGCAATCAGATGGCACTGGCTGACTCTGGGTGTGGCGGTAGGACTTGGTGCTAGCCCACAAGCTTGGTTTCAGAAGGAGTGCTACGACCTTGTACCCTTCCCTCACTAGAACTCCTCCTCCACCAACTTGAACCCGCTGAACTACTTTGTTTTATTATACATCAAGAACACCACCAACATGACCTCCCACAACACCAAAGTCAGCCTGATCGCCGCCATCCGCCAAGCTCCCACTGGCACTTGCAGAAAAGGCATGCTCCCAGTTCCGGACTGTTATCGAGGCGGTGATTGAGGTTGAAGGTGGCCACATTGAATAGATGTCAGCTCTACTAAATAATCAAGCTACCTGAATTGATCTTTTTTTTTTTTCAAGGATGGAGTACTGCTGCCACATCTGGGCAGGAGCTGCTAAAAACAGCCTATCCTACCTTAACAGAGTACAAAATAGACTTCGTTGCCTAGTGGGGGGGGCCTTTTCTCTTTCCTACAACCTCTCTCGTGCAGAAGGGACATTGCGAGCCTGTCTTTGTTTTATTGTTACTTCCATGGCAAGTGCTCGTCTGAGCTCCAATCTCTGGTCTCTCCTCGCCAATCTTTCACGAAAAACACCCGTCAAGTTGAAACCACTGTCAATAATTTTCTCCATTCTTTATCTGTGCCTAAATCAAAACGTAGATTCCATGAACAAAGCTTCTTTCTTAGAAGTGCACGCCTGTGGAACTCTGTTCCGTTTGCCTGTTTCCCGGATATCTTCGAGTTCAACATAAACAAATTCCTGATAAACCGCCCCCTTAAGACACTTTATCAAATCTCCATTACTAACGATTACTACATTATCCCATTGATTACTGTACACACAATAACCCTTATCCCCGAGTGGCTTCTGGGCCTGGATAGGTGGTGACTACCATGTAAAAAAAAAAAAAAAAAAGTTTTAAAATAAAGCTGTAGTGTTGTTTACGTTAAGGTGACAACTTTATCGTTCCACCCTGGGAAACAGAATTTGAAATCAGAAAATGCTTACAAAAATAGTTTGTGACACCATTGAACCTTTTGATATAAAGAGGTGAATCGGGCAAAGTGTGTAAACTATTAAATAGCATTTGAAAGACTTGGCAAAATGTATTTCAACTGATGGATCAATGCAATTTACTGCCTGTCACCATAGAGACATTTGGCATTAATCAGTGCAATAAATCAAAGAAAATATGTTTGACAGTAAAAAAAAAAAAAAAAAAAAAAAAAAAAAAAAAAAAAAAAAAAGCATCGTTCAGCAAGCGATGAAAAGAGACAGGTGGAAACTACTTACATCCAGATACCGTCTGAATATTTGTCCGAGGCTGCTTTAAACCTAGATATGGTTGGTATTGTCACAACCGTCCTGCCTGTGAAACACTGTTCCATTGGCCTGCTTCCCAGCCGACTACAATATGGTACCATTCAAGTCCAATGTAAACAAGTTCTTGTTGAACCATTCTCTTAAATAATCAAATCCTACCAAATTTACGCCATTAACGATTATGGCACTACCATCTTATATTCATTAACCCTTATTCTCGAGTGGCCTTTGGGCCTTGATAAGTGGTGACTCCCCAAAATAAAAAAATTCTTCTGTAAGCATTCTTGCAAACAGATTCTATTTAACATATCAATGAGATTTTGACAGATTCTATCATTCTGGGTCAAGAGAACCCCAGTTTGCATTTAAGGTATACATTCGTTTTTCACCGATTATTATCATGGAACGGTCTGAACCAAAGAACTCCAAATGCTGCATTAATGATATCTGTTATAGTCAGCTAACGTACTTCCTAACTTCCACAGTAGAACTACTGGAAGCGGTGACGAGGCAAATCAGTTCCTTCGCTCTTTTCTTTCAAGCTTATATCTCCCCTATGCATGTATTTTTTTAAAAATGTTTTTCCAATCATTCGTTTTTTTTTTTGTTTTTTTTTTTTGTTTTATAATCACTGAAAAGTTTTTTCGGTCATATTTATTAGTTTTTGTTTTCTTTTAAAGAATTATTGAAAACACTTAAAAAATTTTTTAAAACTATTTGGAAAATATTATGTTCTAGCATTTCAGTCCGGCGTTGCCCGGGTGTTTGGAGGTGTATGTTGAGCAAAAATACAAAAAAAAAAAATAAAAATAAATAAATAAATAAAAGCGGACAATTTTTTTTTTTAACTTAGACCCCTATTATGACCACTTAACATTTGTTTTGGGCTCAAATCAAGTTACTAAGTTAGATCCATGTCCAAAGAATCTATATCTAAAATTTTAAGTGTTTAGACCCAAAATTGTGAGAGGAGTTTGGTAAGGTTCTCAAGGTCAAATCGTTGAACTTTGACCCCTTAACAGCGAAATTTCTGGCCAAAAACCGATCAAAGATTTTCCCAAATCTCAGTACCATGTATATCGAATTTCGAGTCTGTAGACTTAAAATTGACAGAGTTATTGCATAGGGAAATGTACATAGATACGCACACAGACACATTCACTTTTATAGATTGGATACATTTTTTTTTATGATGTTTGAAATTTTGTTATTTTGATTTCAATAATTTTATTTTAGACTTTCATAAACATTTATTATATAAATTAAAATAAAAAACATTTTAAAATAAAAAACATTTTAAAATAAAAAAAAACAACTTATTTTTATGATTTCATAAACATATTTCAGAAATAAAATAAAACCTTTTATGTTGTTTACTTTTGTTATTAAAAGTGCAAATAAAGACCAATTGTTTTATTTTCATCTTTTTATAATTGTTAATTTTTATTGTATACATTTCAATAATGTTCTTTTCTTATATTTCAAAAAATCGCTTCACAATAGAAATACCGAGGAACAATAAAAGTGAAGGAACTGATTTGCCTTATTACTGCTTCCGGTAGTGCTACGCTGGAAGTTAGAAAGCATGTTAGTTGACATATAACTGATGTCTCATTTAGATGTTGGCCGACGCTGACCTTGGCTTTATTTCTGAAGCAACCACAGTCTGTGCTCTTCTTGTTGGACTAGTAGCAGCATAATCTCACTGTTGTAAGTTATTAAGTGGATAGTTCCACTAGTATATAATTTAGTTAGTTGAGAAAAACAGGAAATGGAATGGCTGAGGAATTAGCAGAGGGCAACTAGATAGAAATACTGGACAGGTAAATCCCAAAGTATATAAGTTAGTAGAGAATAACAGAAAATTAAAAACCGCCGAGAGGTTAGCCAAGGTCAGCTTGATTATCCAAAGTTGAAAATTGCTTATATTAGAAATAGATATGGCATCACATGGCTCTAAGAGAGAGGTGATAAGAGCGAGTTGAGTAGCATGCAAGACATTCGGCCATGAAATGACATGAGTTAAGTAGCATAAGAACTTTTGATTTTTCTTAGTAATTTGGAACAAAGATCATCTATGATGTAAATCTCACCTGTCTGTTTAAATGTATGTATGTATGTATGTATGTATGTATGTATGTATGTGTATACGCTTAAAACTTTTGACAGAGGCAACAGATTTTCACAAGATCGGTATCATTTTGAAGCTCGACCCTTCGGACGACAAATATAAAAAAATTAGCTAAAAACACTAATTCATTCACCCTCAACTGGGCACTTTTCTACAGGGAGGGGTCGCTTTTTTCGCCAATATTTTCGAAAGATATCTCCTCTTTTCAATTGACTAACCTTAATTTAAACCTATGTCACTTCTAGTTTGGCGATGGATGCAACAACAAAGATGTCGCATTTTTTTTTTTTTTCACATTCTTTTTCTTCTTCGTGGTACAGGTTCTGCCTGCCTACTAGCAATTTTTTTTTTTGCTCAACACACCCCCAAACACCCGAGCAATGTCGGGCACCCAGGCTAGTCTTGAATATATATCCATTGTTTTCCATCAGATTTGAAGATATGAAAGAAGCTTAAATAACAGGATGCCATTCGATCAGTCTAATCAAGCTGAAACACGTACAAGGAGAACGTCCAGCAGTCAAGGTATGAATAGCAGTTTTTTTTTCTGCAATGATTAATGCAACTTTGTTGTTGCATGTATTTTCACATCTTGCATTATCTGGCAGAATGATATTCACTATTGCATTTTAAAATCAACACCCTATTGGTGCTAGAAGGAGTTGACCATTTGTCCGAACAACATGGATATCATTTCAACTGACAATCTATCAATCTATTTAACCCTTACACCCGGTGGATTTTAGCCTTTTATTTGGGGACTTATTAGTAGGGCTGTGACAACAGCATATTCTTTTCATGGTTTTGACTCTTGAGTATATATCCGTTGACATCTTATATGATTTTATATAGACTGATGTGGTTCTCGGTTGATTGACTGTGCTGGAAATATAATTGAGAGTCAAAAGAATGAAAAGAATATCCTGTTGTCACAGCTCTACTTATTAGTCAAGAAAAATACTAAGGCAGTGCATTTATATTCTTGAACTCAACGAACTACACATTGTGGAAACCTATCAAATTCTATGAACATTAGAAAACGAATGAAGCTGTTCAATTTTACTTCTAAGTAGTATTATCTTATCAATCAGCACAAAATAAAATGTCACCTAAACTAAGAAAAATTTTTTTTAAAGTCCAGTAAACTTCTTACTTGTGGAAGCGATGTAATGATTTCTAACAAGAAAATTTTCATGTGGGTTTTGTGAAAGAGATGCTGACGATTTAATACAGAGTGAAATGATAAAATTTTCGCCTTAGAAAAAAAAAAACGACCTGATTTCATTTCCGTTTGATGAAAACCGGTTTTCTTTTCTGTTGCAGACCATCCGTAGTTAACCAGTTGTGTACAAATCTTAAGAGCGCTAAGAATCTAACATGTCTAAAAGTGACACACTGTTCAACATGCAAGATCGGAGATGCGCCACTGTACAACTCCCTACTGATTCAAGTTTTGACAACAGGACCATTGCCAGCACCCTCAAAATGCAAATCTGGACAGTTTAACCCGTGAGGGTATAGCTCAAAGTTTCCGGCCACGGTTATGGTCTTTGGTGTGGTTTTAAGTGAGGGCCACATCATATCTTTGAAGTTGGCTAGAAAGTCAACGCCAAAGTGTAGCTGGATGTGCTGAAAAGTGTAGTGATCCCCTGGTGCAATCAGGTGGCCGCTGACAGACCCTGGGTGTGCCAGCGGAACTCAGCACCAGCCCACAAGTCAAAAGAGACTCGGGTTGGCTTCACAAGAAGTGCTACGACTTTGTACTCTTCTTTCATTGGCTCCCCCCTCCTATGACCTGAACCTGCTGGACTACTTTGTTTAGTCATACGTTGAGAACATCTCCAATATGACCTCCCACACCAAAGTCAGCCTGATTGCTTCCATCTCTTGGCACTTGTGGAAAAGGCATGCTCCCAGTTCCAGACCTGTATAGAGGCGATGATTGAGGCTGAAGGCGGCTACATCATATAGATGTCAGCTCTACTACATAATCAAATTACCTGAATTAATTTCTTCAATAAAAGTTTTAAAATAAAGCTGTAGTGTCGTTCTTTAGGGTGACAACTTTATTGTTCCACCCTGTACTTGCATATGAAACGATGGAAGGTCGATTTGTTAAGTTAAAAGCGATGAGGGATACTATTGAAAGTAAAGGACTAAGAGTGAATGTTAACCAAGCCCAAAGTGAATATTAACCAAGACCAAAGTCATGAACGGTAGTAATGTTGGAACCCCCCCCCCTCTAAAAAAAAAGGTAAGTTTCTGTTCAGTTTGTGAAAAAAGGGGTTAGGTGCAATTCTATTTTTTGTAGCACTTTTTTATTCATTGGAATGTTTTATGCAGATAAAATACTTGCTTGTGAAACGATGGAAAGTCTATTTGTTGAGTTAATGACTTGGAGGAATGCTATGTTAAGTAAAGAATTGAGAGAGAATGTTACAAACACCAAAGTGATAATCAGCGGTTATATTGTTGGGGGGAAAAAAAACTCTGCTCAGTTTGTGGAAATAGAGTCAGGTGCAATACAATTGTTTTGTAGCATTTGTAAAAATTGGATAGTTTGAAAGTTAATTTCTAAAAGTCAACCAACACATACCAGTATGTGAAACTAATGTTAAACGTAATATTCTTCCTTGATTGAAGTTCGTTCAGAGTTACTTTAAGCTACTACTACCAATATATATATGGTAGCTTCATTCAGTTTGCATAGACTATGGATACCCATTGTGAGGGTGCCTGCATGTGGAATTTTTATGGCAAGAGTTGCCCAATCTCCAACCACATCTCTTCTGAGTTGACATTGTTAAATACCAGTGATAAGTGGAGGTTCAGGATGACTGGAAACTGGAGAGCACATACAGTGCCTAGAATTCCCAAATGGTCACTCATTTGGTACTAGCTAGGCTCAACGTTGCTTAATTTGGTAATTTGACGAGAAACGGTGTTCCATTATATATATATATATATACTAGCTGGGTACCCGGTGTTGCCTGGGTTGACATGAAGTTCCGTTTGGAACACACCTGCTATACTAATCATTTTCATCATGGGTAACGTGGATACCCCCACAACAATTCCAAAAATAAAAGAACTGATAAAAACATGTAATCGCCCCCCCCCAAGAAGTCTGATACCCTCTCCACCAGATATTTCGGCAGAAGGTATACAAAGAGAAGAAACTATTCTCTGGATATTGAGCACTGGAAAGAAAACTCCCCTCCCCCAAAAAAAATAAATAAGTAAAAATAAATCATTACAACTTTTGTTTCAATAAAAATAGCAGCGAATGCTCGTGCGATCACAAAAAAAAATTAGAACCCCCTAAAAAAAAAAAAAAAAAAAAAAAAAAAAAAAAAAAAATGAAGATCTACCAAATTAATTCCAAAAACAAATGCAATTTTTCGTCATTGTAATCCCCCCCCCTAACGTAATTTGCCATGTTTTGGGGTTCGTTTTGTTTATGAAATTATTAGGTGAAAGTACAGAGTCGTCTCAAAGATTAATTAAATTTATCGTTTTATGTTTTAAATGTAATTACCGCTCCCCACCACCAAAAAAAAAAACAAAAAAAAAAACAAAAAAAAACAAGTCGTATGTCATGCCCCCCCCCTCGATCGCCGAACTTGAAAAAATACTAGAGGGGACATGTCTCGTTGAACGCTTGGTGGCCAAAATGTGGGTGCTCATTTTACGTTAAATTAATATGGAAAAGTGATCCCCCACTCTAAAATATTAATTTTCTTTCTTTTCAAAATTTCTTTCATATCATTTATAAAAGCTATTTAAACGTATTAGGCCAAAAAAGTAGATCTTTATTTCTTTTAGGTGGGTCACATCGTAAAAAAATTACCGATTTCTGTATAACCGTTTAGAATAATGAAAAACACATGAAATCTTTTCTTCAGTTTTTCGTAAGTGTCTTTTTGTTTTTGAATATTTAAAAAAAAAACAATAAAAGCCAAACATTTTTCTATCTACTCGGAATTATTTTTTCAACCTAGAAATTTATTGAGATTATCAAATTATTTTATTAGGTGATAGTTTTTATTTTTTGTTTATCTTCCGAAGGGGCAAATAACTCTAAAACAAAGATTTTAAAAAAATCGATGTTGGAATAATAATTCCAAATAAATTTAAATATGTTACCAATATAATTATTTTTTTTAAATTTATTAAATAATGATTTTAATAGAACACTTATAACAATTCTCTTGCTAGAAACATTAACTAAGATACCGCTATTTTATAAAATCGATTTTTCTTAATGTAATATGCAAATGAGATGATCTCTTTATTGTATCTAGTTTGCAAGAACCATACTATATATAGAAACTAGCGGGGGTACCCGGCGTTGCCCGAGTGTTTGTTTCCGGGACGGGGGGGGGAGTTTTAAAAAATGTTATGGTAGGTAAGTAGGAAGGATCAAACCCGGAGTCATGAGTAAAAGTAGGAAAATAAAGTGTGAAAAAAAAAACAAAAAAACAAACATCTGCAACGTTAACAGTTCGGCCACCAAGAAAAGTCCATTCCAGTTGTTTAGGAAAAAAAAAAAAAAAAAAAAAAAAAACGACTACGGTAGGTCGGCGCGAACGTGAAAATATAATGTGAATTGTCCAGCATGCTAACCACTACGCCACAGAGCACTGCAGCTTAGTTTAGTGATTTTAAATAACTTCACATGAAAGAACTACGAAGCCAAACCGGTGTTCTCTTCTCAACTGTTCCTTGTGAACGATCCCCAAACGGTGTTAAGTGGTGGCAGGGGGAGGAGGAATTTATTAGAGAGAAAATATTTTACCACTTCCATTGATCTTAACCGATTTTGGCCGTGACTTCTCAGCAGAAAAAGTATAGAAATCTAAGATTATCGAGGAATTTGAGAAATAATAAGCCTATAACACACCTCAGATATTGTTCTGCCGTTTGTGCATATTATATTTGCATGAAATATCTTGATTTTTAATCCTATTAAGGTCAAAATCCGACGGGAAAAAATGAGTTCATTTTATTTATATAGAGAAGATAAATGAGAGAGTAAAGTAAGGAACGTTTTGTATATATTAATCAAATTGTGAACAAACAAACAAACAAGCAAACAGACAGGAATACGAATTTATATATATAGATATACACACACACACAGAGTTAAGGTGAGTTATGGAAACCCAATCATAAAATTAGATTCTGCTAAACGATATTCAGTCGTTAACATAATCGATTAGTCAATAGAGGAGTTGCTCTTAAAATGACAAACACGTGAAAAGGAGGGCATTTATATTTTCAGTTAGGTACAAACACAAACTTTCTAATATCATCACTCGGTTTCTACAAATATAGAACTGCTATTATTTTCACCACCACCAAGAGACTAGGCCAGTGAACATGACAGCGTTACGTCACTTCCTGATCAACTTGTAGGTATAGAAAGTTTCCCATATTCAACCACGTGGTCATGCTAACAGGGATAAAAATATGGCTGTGTTACCGATTGTCCGTGTATGTTCTAAAGAGAAAAATGCAAATGGCGGCATGCTTGCTGTTGCACACGGTAAGTTTGGGAAAATGAGTTTAAACGAAAAAATTATACAAAATACTGTTAGAAACTCGCTCAATATATGTTACCGTGACATATGCGGACATATATTCGGTGGGTTTCTAACAGTATTTTGTATAATTTGTTTGTTTGAACTCATTTTCCCAAACTTACGAGTTTAATAGCGAATATGCCAACATTTTTATTTATAAAATATATCGATAAACATTCTATGATTTTCGGAGCAATTACGTTTTAAAGTGACTAAAACCACTAAAAACCTTTCCAGTTAGGTAGAAGAGTAACTTATCTTGCCTTTGATAGCATTTATTTGTTATATATTTGTTTTTTGACAACTTTTTCGAATCTATGTGTACAGTAATACAAACCCCAAATTTAATTTAACTTGGAAATACTATTTAAAATACATGTGCGTACACTGCACAAGCACCCTTATTATTATCATAACAAGAATAGTAATAATAATAAAAAAACTGGTGTAGATGACATCGACTGGCGCCACACCAACTAATTGTGAAGAGTCAGGGAGGATGGAAAGACCGAGATGGGAGAGTACTAACCAAATATCCACTGGAAGTGTGCAGTTCAAATTTGATACCTTGGGGAGGCATTTTGTCACCCAAACCCCAGGAAACACCAATCGCCGATGCCAACAAGAAATCAGTGACAACGCTGTTGCAATAATATGCAATCATCTGCACAATTAGTCAAGAGTTGGAGAACACTGGAAATCTGGGGAGACTTGTTGTCACTTAGTCTCCAAGGAACACCACAGGTTACTGCCAGTGAGCGATTACTGATGAGGGCCTGCGATACAACTAATGCACTACACATTTTGATAAAAAACATGGGTGGAAAAAAATGGACATAGAAGAACAGAAAACGAAAACTTAAAATATAATTTCTGTATTTAAGTAATAGTTATTTAAATATTTCAACATATAATCTTGTGGGCAAAATCCAGCTTCCCAATAAGGGGCACTCTGGATAGGAACAAAAATAATCTCAGTCATGAAAGATTTCTCCACCGACCGAGCACAGAAAAGGTCAAATGTAGCATCAAAACAGATACTACACTTATCTTGTTCCGAAGGCCAAAAAATATTTGTGTTTAATGTTCTTTAATTGTTTGTTCCCTAAATTCATAATTCAGTTTTATCAGTATTAAATTGTATATCGCTTTAAAATTACTTAAGTTTACATAGATAATGTTTATATTTTATATTGAATAAAGTTCAGTTCCAGTATTAATCGAACCGTGTTCCTTTTTCTTTTTAAAAATGTTTTATTACGCTTTTTCAAATGGCCCTCATATAGTACTGACAGTCTGAAAAATCTTACCTACATTGCCTGCAAACATTTTTGAGTTAACAGGCCTTCTTCTTACTCTCGGTGGCCGTGGTATTTTGGAGGTTCAACAGCCGAGTACCAGAGCCTGTGCTGAGAGTTTGTATACCAGCTGAACTACCTGTCCCAGGTGATTCCTTAATTAGGACGAAGACATCTGGAAAATTTTTAAACAGATTTCAAAAATATATTCCCATGGAAAAATGCGCACACTTTGAAAGAATATGATAATATACCCTTGATAGTGGCTGATAAAATAACCTAAAGCATGTGGAAGAATTATTTGAACGGCTTTTGAAAATATGCAGTCCCCCAGGATGAATCAAATATCAAAATGAAATTAAAAAAAAAAATATGCGTTGCTTGTCAGTCGTTAAATGAAACAATCTTTTTTTTTTTTTTTTCATATATAGCAAATAATTTAACACCTTTAAGGATTATATAATTGTTTTTTTAGCTACTTTTTATATATATATATATATATATATATATATATATATATATATATATACACACACACAAGCTAAAAAACAAAATTAGTTTATAAAACTCACTATGTGTGTCAGTCTGTCTCCATTTTTTCTAAGTACAACTCTGAGACGCAAGGTCACAAAGCGATGCGAGACGGATCAGATAGTTGCATTTTTTTTTTGGTGAACCATTGTTTTATGGGATTTTAGCCGGTAAAAACAGCTGCTAAAAGGTCAAAATTAAAAAAAACAAAAAACTGGAACTTGGCAGGTACAAGTCGATTAAACGTATTACTTCTATGCATGTGGAAATATACATTTATACATTAACATCGGTTCATTTTTAACTATTTCTTATCCATCTGACGATAGCTCAAGCAGTAATGATTAAGGCTGGAGCACTATATGTTTTAGTTTCGAGTCTAGTTGATGGCATCCAAGTATTTTTTTTTTATAATTTTGAAATCACTATTATATATCGTGTACAATATAATATATAATAATCGATAGAGAATTGGCATCATAATAATATGAAATCTGCATAAATTAAAAGATATCATATTTAAGCTTATTTTATGGCTGGCCAAAGCCGGGCAGCCTGCTAGTAAATAAATAAAAACTGCCCACTCTGGGCAGCAATTAATCTAGCTGTGGTTTTCTTTACAGAAATGAAAAAAACAATTTTCATTTCACATTTTGGTAATTTACCAACGTGTGTTCCTTTTTCTTTTTAAAAATGTTTTATTGCTCTTTTTCAAATGGTCCTCATATAGTACTGACAGTCTGACAAATCTTACCTACATTGCCTGCAAACATTTTTGAGTTAACAGGCCTTCTTACTCTCGGTGGCCGTGGTATTTTGGAGGTTCAACAGCCGAGTACCAGAGCATGATATACTCCAATTTTGGAGGTATTTTTATGTGCTTATTTTCAGCCTTATAGATTAAATGGCGTCGAGAAAAAAAAAACAACTTAATACTAGTGTTGGGACGATTCCTAATTTTTTCCCCGATTCCGATTCCAAGAGAATATTGATTAACGATTTCGATTGCCATGGAATGGTTTTGAAATATACCATTATATAATCGAAAGTTTTTGTGTAGTGAAAAAAATTTGGTACAGCGAAAAAGTGGAAATACAATTTTGAAAACAATTTGATTTTTTTCATAAAATTTCCTTCATTGAAGATAAAAGTTAAAACAAATATTTTAACCATGAATTAATGCACCATGAAATTAATAACAATTAATTTCAGGAGTTATTTTATATATTAAAAAATAAAGAAAAAGTAAGTCATGATTAATTCAACAAAAATACAATAACATCAAATTTCAAAGGGAATAACATGTTTTGTTTATCTTTTGATATTCATTTTTTTGTTTTATTTTCTCTTTATCTTCGATAACTCTTTAAAATTTAACTTTTTTGCAGCTTCAATCGCTGATTTTATTCCACTTTCTAGCATATTCTTATTTGTAAATGAAATTTTAAAATAACTAAATCTTCGATTAAATTTTTAGCCTTTTATATTCAATCGTCTCAAATTATTTCTATTTATTTATTTGACTTTTTAAATATTTTAACAATGTTATTTTTTTTAAATCTAAATAAATTGGTTTGGTAAATGTTACCCTACAATAGAACACTGATCACACTAATTTGTTTTTTTTAGGGTATTCGAGGTCGCTGACAACGAATCTGATAATCAAACCCGCCGCAAATTTACCGTTTGCATGGTATGAACCCCTAGACCTTGGAACTATTTTGTGCCATTTCACTGCTTTCGGTAGTGTTTTTCTTACATGATACGTTTTTCATTTACTAATGAGGTTTTTAATTCATTTACTAATGGAAGAGTGTCGGTAAAAAAAAAAAAAATTGTCAAAAAGCCCCCCCCCCTTTTTTTAGTCACCAGTTGGAAAAAAACACTGATTTTTAACATGATTTACTCGCAATGATAGCACTGTAAAATCTTTTTTTCTCTAAGGGTCAAGTATTCTTCAACTTTTTCACGGACTTTACATAGTCTGTTTTATACATAAATAAACTTCGCTCACAAATGAAAACAATGTTACCTCGCGACCCCTAAAGTTTCAGTGCAAGTGCAAACATAACTAATCATGGGCCTCTAAGTTTCGAAACAGACAGTGCCTCTGTATGTGATGGAAAAAGAAAACTCATTAAGATAAATAAAGATTACCTTTAACGTAGTTAATAAAATTCTTGTACATCATATTAAATATTTTATGAAAAGTTCTATGGCGTTTTTATCATAAATTCTTGACAGCATTAATCTCACTTCAAAGAAAACAGTTCAACGTAAAAATATAAGAGAATCGTAATGAAAGAATTGTAAATTTCAAGGTATTTTTTAACGATGCGATTCCCCCAAAATACACGATTCTTACGATTAACGATTCTGATAATCATCCCACCACTACTTAATACTATCGGAAAAAATTAAAAGTAAAAAAACTATGTATTAAGGGGATAAAATAAGATTGTCGGTAAAATTGTAAACAGATTTACTGCAAAATTTGGGAGAGAAGGTATGCTAATTGTAGTATTGTATATTGCTGTACAACAATACTTTTTTTTTTAGACGGTATTTTGTCAAGGATTATTTTGATTTTATTAATGGTTCTATTTAGGAATATTGTTTTTTATTTCGTGGCCAAATATGCAATAGACTTCAAAAATGCTATTGATGGTGGGTTCTCTATGATCATGATAGCAAGACTATTGCATTCGTTTCGAGACTATTTATTTATTTATTTTTTTAAGAAACTCACTTATTAATTTCTGTTTTGGCCATATTTAAAAAATAAATTATTTGCATGAAAATGACTGAAATGCGAACGTAATGCTGTTCGTATAACTAAATGCAAAAGTTTTTGTTTTCTGTTTACAACAATGAAAGTTTGTTTCAAGTATTTTAAGTAGAGAACTTTGTAAAGTGATAGCAAGCTTGATTGTTGTTTTTTGGTTTGTCACCCCCCCCCCCACTTTTTTTTTTTTTTTTTTTTAAGATATAACTGAGCATTAAATAAAAATAATAAATTTGTTATCTTCAAACTGTTTACATAAAGTTTTGCCCGGAACTGTCATCTACAAAATGAAACAATTATATATTTTTTTCAAATTGTACTTGGTATTTTTTTTTTTTTTATAAATAAACAAACAGAAAAATTGATAACCCATTTTTTTTGTTCGTCTGCTTATTTAAAAAAAAAATGCAATTTGTAAAAAAAAAAAAAAAAATAGTTTAATTGTGTAGATTACAGCTCCAAGCAAAACGTTTGTAAATATTAGGTGAAGGAACGTGAAGATAACCAGTAAATTTAATCCAGTTTGTATTATTGATATTATTCAAACAACTGTTTTCATCTTGGATGATATCCTCATATTTCATTTATAAGAAGCAGCAAAACTACACATCTAAAATCAATAGGTTTAAGCCTCCTAAAATTCACAATAGAATTGTTTGCAAAGACTGTGCAACAGATAAAAAGGTAAGTCATAATAAGAGGTTGAGGGTTTAATCCTCAATACAGATTATATAATAATTGTATTCTTAGTACATATACTAATTATGAATTGATTAAGATTTCTACTCGGTCATGGCTGATGGAACAAGAGCAAGCTACCTCCGAAGACTAAACAAAATATTTCATTTAAAATACTATACAGATTCCAGAATTTGTCAAGATGCACCTCAAAAAGATCAGAGATTACATCAGCTAGAACAGTCGTCCGATTAATCCAACTTATCAATCCTCATCTAAAAAATTTAACCTAACTGAATCCAATTTTTCACCATTCACCAATAACATCCAGTGTGAATGCACCTGAAGATGGTCGGAGGTTACATCGGCCGAAACGTTGTAAGAAAAACAATCAAGACGAGAACAATAGTCTGAACAATTCGAATAACAAAAATAAATGAATCCAAGTTTCAATTAATCCACAATGTTTCTTTCTGAACGACATGAAACAAACCTTAAAGTATAAATACTCTCGAGCAATGCTAGGTCAGAACAGCTAGTATATATAATTGTAGGTAAGGAGGAAAGAAAGCGAGTCATGAAAGACAAAGACTGAACATATGGGATAATTATAAAAAAAAACATACGTATTTATATGTGTTAGTCTTGCCAGAGGCTTTTAATATCAACTCGTCTATAGTATTTATAAGTAATGAAAAACGTTGCATGAAAGGAAAAAACAAAACCTTTTTATAGCAACAATGAATAGGATTATCCATTAAAGTTGCTGAGATCGTTTTTTTTTTTTTTTTTTTTTTTTTTTTGCTTTTTTCCCCTCTGAATACTAATTATTTCCTGAGAGAATGGTTGGTGCTTAAGAATCCAGGCAGAAAAGAAAAAAAAGAGACAGATCCTTCTTGGATGCTTTCAGAAATTTCTTTGATCATCGTCTGTGATTCCCAAACGGGCTCAAATAGTTCTTGAGTTTGATTGTTTTATTTTACGACATATCAACCCTTTCGGGTTATTTAATATGGAATCTAGTCATTTTGGTAAAAAGATTTTATGGGTTTTTTTTGTTTTGTTTTTATTACATTTTCACCCCAAACAAGGCACATTACCACTTTGGTGTAGGTGGCTACTATCAGGGGAAACAACTACTGGGGTACTATGTAGGGATTTGGGCAGCAAGATGTTGGTTCACGTTGCACTTGAACTTCTGCATGTCAGTACAGTTGGGGAAGCAGTGACCTGGAATGGAATTCCAAAGTCTAGCGGTTCTGGGGAAGAAACTACCAGAGTAGAAAGATCTTTTCCATCTAGGGATCTCTACAGTGTGGAGGTGGGATTTTGCAGCTTGTCGGGTCTGTCGTGGGTATTCACGTCGTGGGGGCACAAGTGCTTGCAGTTCAGAGCATTCACCATTAAAATACTTGTAGAACAGGCAGAGGGATGCAACGTTTCGTCAATGGGACAGAGGCTGAAGCTTAGATGCCAGTTTAGGGCCTATCAGATTTGCGACTCTCTTTTGGACCCTGTCAAGGAGCGAGAGACCAATGCACCAGCCCAAATATGACAGCAATACTCCATACATGGGCGAATGGTTGCCTTATAGAGGTACAGGATACTTTCAGGTGTTAGTAGTTTTCTAGCACGGTAGAGAAAGCCCACCTTCCTTGCAGCGGCCCTGGCAATGCCCTCGATGTAATTGTTCCAACTCATGTTTCCTGTGAACGTTAGGCCAAGGAGCTTGAAAGATGTACTCTCAGATAAAGAGTCGTTGGCCATTGCTATAACTGGTAGAGAAGGTTTCTTGTAATTATTGAATGAAACCAGTTTAGTCTTGGTGGCATTGAACGTGACCATCCATTTTTGCCCCCATTCCACTACTGATTGGAGGTCATCCTCTAGTGTTTCTGCCATTACTTTAGATATATGTTCATTTGTTTTCCTGTCGTGCCTGCTATACAGTGTGGTGTCATCAGCATATATACCCATCTCAGAGGCAATTTTGTCGGGGAGGTCATTTATGAATATCAAGAACAGTAGAGGTCCAAGGATAGATCCCTGGGGCACTCCCGCATTTATATCATATTGTTTAGATGTACGACCGTCGAGGATAACCTGGATTTTTCTCTTATCTAAGAAGGATTTAATTATGTTAAGTATTCTACCAGTGATACCGTATGATCTAATTTTCCTGAGGAGATCCTCATGCCATACCCTGTCAAAAGCCTTAGATATATCTAGAGCTACCGCTCTACCCTCTCCCGCTTTGTCTAGTGAATGGTATATGCGTTCAGAGATTACAGTGAGGATGTCTGCTGTGGAACGGGCTTGTCTAAATCCATATTGTTGGTCGGTCAGAAGTTTAGCATCTGTAAGGTGCTAGACTAGAGCATGTTCTTTATGTTTTCAAATATTTATTTATGGCGTTTGGTTTGGTTTTTACAAACATATCAGCCCTTTTCAGGTTATTTAATGCCGAATCCAGTAATTAAAAAAACAAACAAACAAAAAAAAAGATTTAAGCTTCAAGTTCTTTATATCTTCAAATATTATTCATAGTATCCGAGTTGATTCTTTTATGGAAGACAATTGTTTTTTTTCTTTTTGATTCTGCAGAATATGATTGAGTTTTGCAAACAGAAAGGGGGAGGAAAAAAACACCCACATCAACTTTTGGCAACTTTTAGGTAAGGAAAAAACACGCACATCAATTTTTTGGCAACTTTTAGGTAAGGAAGCCAGTATCTTCAGACTGGTCTGATATGGTAGTACCAATAAGTCCTTGGGACTTATGAAATAAATGCACCCTGCGAGCTGATTGGTCAGTGTGTAACCATCTTGCCTAACAGGGACAATTCCCCCCCGCGAGAGAGAAAATATCACATTCAGCACAACAAACCGGCATATTCCACATAAAAAAGAAGACATTTATTCACACAAACCACGTGATCGTATCTGTTGTATGGGTGTACAAAACTGTACATAAATCTCAGTGATTTTCTTTACATTGTGGTGATAAGGTTGGCGGCATTTTCACCACCCACTCTTGTGTGGACTGTTTTCAGTTGATCATTCCACAGTGACTATTGTTTACAGGTTTTTAATCACCTATAGTTGCTAAAAAAAGAGAAAATCTGTTTACATCAAAAACAGTTCAGTGTCCCTCTTGTTTATCTATCTTTTGTTACCCCAAGAAAATTATTTGTATATTTCAGTGAACTAGAAAAATAACTGAACACAATGAAAAACAAAAAAATGTGTCATTTAGTCAGACCTATGCCATCGCTACTACTACCACAAGTCTTGATATATGATACAAAGAGGTGAGGGGAGGGTCACAAAAAAATTAAAAAAAAAAAAAAAAAAAAAAAACTGCTTAAATACTTTAATAAAAAAAAAGAAAAAAAAAGTGAAACCTGCATGCTCCCCCCACCCCGTGAGTGCACAGTGAACGAGACATAAAAAAAAAAAAAAAAAAAATGACCAAGTCAGTCATTTGCCCTCATTTAGCCCTAAAAGAGCCCCCTGGGGCACACCCAAGAGTTATCGCGAAATACAGACAAACAAAATTATATAGAAATCAGTCAGTTACAACTTTTCAGAAAGTTTTATAAAATCCAAGGCATCAATTTTTTTTTTTAATAAGCACAAAAGTGTCAATTTTAGTCATTTTAACCTGGAAGGCACCCCGGGGGGGGGGGTCCCCGGAAAAGCTGTTCTGTTACTTTTTTTACTCATATCATGTTTAATGTTTGTGCAAAATTTCAGAAAATTCCAAGGCGTAGTTATTGAGAAAAGTGCGGACAGACGAACGGACAAGGGTGAATTTACAGGTCCACCCTCCTTTTGACTGGGTGGGGTGGGGGACAAAAAAAAAAAAAAAAAAAAAAAAAAACTTTAAAGACGGGTAGGCGGCTTTAGTTTCATGTAATGAAAAATAAATAGTATAAAAGTAGTGTACTCCAAAAAGACCTATCTGCTTCCATTCCTTTATATAAATAAAACATAGAAGAATGTGTCTCCAAAAACAATTCATATATCAGTGTGACTAGGACTATACCATTTCAAGTTCAAAAAGAAATAATCAACTTCAAATTCAGAATTAATATAATACAAATGAATTTTATATTCTTTTATTTCAAAGGGATACAAAATAATATAAATGCTCCAAAGAAATTCATTTAAAATTTAATATCAAAGTTAATTACAAAGGAAGTAATCTCTGTATTCCAGATATGAAGTTAGTGCACGTCTCGGTTAATCGCTTCTAACTTGCTGAAGCGAAATTCTGTAGTTTAAAAAAAAAAAAATCTCAATTTGAAATTGACCGATCCATTTTAAAATTGATTAATTTTTTCATTTGAAAATAAGTCCATTTTGAAAGTGATTATTACCATTTTGAACTTGAAATGGTATAGTATTTTTTTGCCGGCTTACAGGTCACCTGGTCTCCCCTAGCAGCACCATCTACTAACATCTAGTAGTAAACCTAGAACTTCATCCTCTAACGTAGACCTCTACTACCATGTCTCCTTCTCCAACATCAGGGGTCTACGTTCCAACCTTCCAGAGGTTGAAACACAATTACAGGAGACGAAACCGAACATATTCTTTCTAAGTGAAACTGGCATAGGGCCAACCACTTCCCTAGACTAATTCATAATTAAAGGATACTCTGAACTTCACATCTAAATCTGACCCCCAAGATCGGCATGGAATATGTGCCTACATCAAAGATGGCTTTCCATGTGGTAGGGATATCTCCAGAGAAGACCCTAATTTACCTTATATGTGCTTCCAGGTTGCACTAGCTTACACCACTGCATTTATATTTGCCCTCTATCGCCCCCACAACAGTGGGGTTACTATCTTTTAAGAGCATATCTGAGAAAATGGACCACATCCTGTCTGCTCATCCTTCGATTAACATTCACATTTGCGGTGACTTCAATGTCCATAATGTGGAATGGCTGACCCAATCAAATAAAACCGATGACGAGAGGAGGTTCTGTCATGATTTTGCCACTGCCTATGACCTCACTCAGATTGTTCATGAACCCACCCGTGTGCCCGATACTACTGGTCAGTATGCAAGCCTTCTAAACTTTTTCCTCACAACTTCCCCTGAGCTAGGTTCATGTTCTGTTCTATCTCCTCTTGGATCCTCCGACCACTCTGTTGTAGCAGTTAAGATAAAAATGAAATGTAATAAGTCTTCAGACGTACCTCTTCACCGTACTGTATATCGATACTCTATGGCTGACTGGGATAGCTTCCGTACATTCATATCTGACCTACCTCTGCATTCCATGTTTAACAGACCTGACCGAATGGTGTATTGTAGGCATAGACCGATTCATACCATCCAAAAAATTCCAACAAAAACCTAACAGCCAGCCATGGTTCTCCCCTGAATGTGCTGCTGCCATCGTGCACAGAAATCACTTTTTCCATAGCTACCAACGTAATAGATGTACTGAGACTAAAGCTGCTTTCAGGACTGCCAGCAACCACTGTAAAAGAGTAATAAAAAAAAATGCAAGAGAGCTATATGCTCAGTCCGTTAAATCCAAAGCAGCTGATCAGCGGCTTGGTTCCCACCAGTTTTGGCAAATAGCAAACAGGATCCTGAACAGAAGCGTGCGTTCTATCCCAACTGAGGTCATCTCGTCAGCATCAGACAAGGCCAGACTATTTGCCAAGAACTTTGCAGCTAATTCTACCCTATGCGACAAAGGCCATCAACTATCCCCGTATTTCCTCCTATAACAGACAACATGCTATGCAACATACAAATATCTGTGCATGAGGTCGCCAAGCTAATCAAGAACCTTGATTACAGTAAAGCATCTGGCCCTGACGGCATTCCACTTATAGTGTTGAAAAAGTTCCAACCAGAACTTGCTCCCATACTTATAAAACTGTTTAAGCATTGCCTTAAGGAGAAGTGCTTTCCAACACTCTGGAAAACCTCAGTATACCCTGTATTTAAGAATTCAGGTGAAGTCATCTCCCTCTCAGTACAGACCAATAAGTCTCCTGTGTGTCATGAGTAAGTTGTTGGAATCCATATTAGAGAAGTAGTCAACAACCTTCTTAGTGACATGCAATATGGTTTCCGCTCTGCAAGATCTAAAGATGTGCTAACGGTTATATCACATAGGATTAGTGAATCTCTTAATAAAGGCTTCCTTTCTAGGGCAATTGCTCTTGACATATCGATGGCCTTCGATAAGGTATGGCATAAGGGCCCACTTCACAAGATTTCCAGCTACAGTATCACTGGAAATGTTTTCTCAATCATTAAATCATTTCTCTCTGATAGGTTCATAAGAGTAGTGGTTGATGGGCAGAAATCTGGCATCAATTGAAATGGATGGCTCTCGTCTTGGAGGCTCCATGTTTTGACAAGTTTCTGGGTTTGACCTTTACTTCTGATCTGAAATGGAACACGTACATTAGGTCTGTTGCCAAGGATGCTGGGAAAATGGTGGGATCCTTCTACCGCTCCAGAAGATCTCACTACTGATGCAATTCTCTATCTGTATAAAAGCCAAGTACTGGAGTACTGCTGCCACATCTGGGCAGGAGCTGGGCAGGAGCTGGGCAGGAGCTGCCTATCCTGCCTTGACAGAGTACAAAAACAGACTTCGTGGTTTAGTGGGGGATGCCCTTTTCTCTTTCCTGCAGCTTCTCTCCCACAGAAGAGATGTTGCGAGCCTGTCTTTGTTTTATCGTTATTTCCATGGCAAGTGCTCGTCTGAGCTCCAATCTCTCGTCCATCAACTCCCCGTATTTCCTCCTATAACAGACAACACGCTCTGCAACATACAAATATCTGTGCATGAGGTCGCCAAGCTAATCAAGAACCTTGATTCCAGACAACCTCATCAGTATGCCCTGTATTTAAGAATTCAGGTGATAAGTCATCTCCCTTTTAGTACAGACCAATAAGTCTCCTGTGTGTCATGAGTAAGTTGCTGGAATCCATATTAAATAGAGAAGTAGTCAACCACCGCAGCTTCTTAGTGGCATGTAATATGGTTTCCATTCTGCCAGATCTACAGCAGATGTGCTAACTGTTATATCTCATAGGATTAGTGAATCTCTTGACAAAGCCTTCCTCTTTAGGGCAATTGCTCTTGACATATCAAAGGCTTCGATAAGGTATGGCATAAAGGCTTACTTCACAAGATTTCCAGCTACAGTATCATTGGAAATGTTTTCTCAATCATTAAATCATTTCTCTCTGATAGGCTCATAAGAGTAGTGATTGATGGGCAGAAATCAGAGGCCCTCAATATTAATGCTGGAGTCCCTCAGGGGTCCATCCTAGACCCAACTCTCTTCCTGATCTACATCAATGATCTCCCAAAACACATACTTAAATCATTCGTTGACATCTATGCTGATGACACGATCATCTCTGGCAACACAACAAAGGCCGTAAGTGAAAAAGTTCTCTGATTCTCTCTCCTCTGATCTTGAGCACATGGTTCAGTGGGGGAGGAGGTGGCTGGTTACTTTTAATGTATCTAAAACCAAGCTCCTATCTTTACATCATCAACGCTCTGATCCCTGTCTGGCATCGGTTGAGATGGGTGGCTCTCGTCTAGGGGAGGCTCCATGTTTTGATAAGCTTCTGGTCTTGACCTTTACTCCTGACCTGAAATGGAACACATTCATCAAGTCAGTTGCCAAGGTCGCTGGAAAAATGGTAGGATCCTTCTACCGCTCCAGAAGATATCTCACCCCTGATGCAATTCTCTATCTGTATAAAAGCCAAGTACATCCAAGGATGGAGTACTGCTGCCACATCTGGACCGGAGCTGCTAAAAACAGCCTATCCTGCCTTGACAGAGTACAAAATAGACTTCGTGGTAGGCCCTTTTCTCTTGCCTGCAACCTCTCTCCCACAGGAGAAACGTTGCGAGCCTGTCTTTGTTTTATCGTTACTACCATAGCAGGTGCTCGTCTGAGCTCCAATCTCTGGTCCCCCCCCTCGCCAATCTTTCACGATAAACACCAGTCTAGCTGTAACCACTGTCAAAAATTTTCCCCACTCCTTATCTGTGCCAAAATCAAAACGTAGATTCCATGAACAAAGCTTCTTTCTTAGAAGTGCACACCTGTGGAACTCTGTTCCGGTTGCCTGTTTCCCACCCGACTACAATCTGGATGTATTCAAGTCCAATGTAAACAAATTCCTGATACACCGCCCCCTTAAGTAAGACACTTTATCAAATCTCCAATACTAATGTACTGTACATGCAATAACCCTTATTCCCGAGTGGCCTCCGGGACTTGATAAGTGGTGACTACCTTGGAAAAAAAACAAGTGCATGACACCTTCAAAAATGAATTTAGAAATATATATATATATATTAAAAAATACCATTTTAGCAATCTCACTTTGTAACCTGCGCCTCCCCATCATAGAAGCCCTACTCATTCGTATAAACAAACTGAACATCAGTTGCAGCTATGGCAAATTTCTTTTTACACTTCTACAGAATGTTCGAACATTCGTCTGCCAAATGAGAAAGATGGATCTCAAGAGAAACAGAGATTATCCCTCCTATTCAACTAAATATGCATAAGAGAAAAAATGCTGCCCAAATATACCAATAAATAAAACAGTAAATGTATGTGTTTGTTTTTTGTGTAAATATTTAACCAATAAACAGCATAAACAACTAGTCACACAACACTGAAATTAACAGGAAATAGTAATCATACACCAAGGACTGCTTATAATGAGTAAAATCTTTGTTTGGATGGATGCAAAATGTTCATTTCAACTTGGCGGCACATTTCTATTACTTTTGTGCATGTAAAAATTCATTCATAGCTTGACGTAGTTTCATTTTTAATCTTTCTTATCTGTGTGTTGGGTTAGCTCAAACGGTAGGGAACATGGCTTGAGCACTAAATGTTTTGGTTTTGATTCTAGCTGATGGCACCAAAGTCTTTTTTTTTTTTACTTTTTAAATCTCTACTATATATTAGGTACAATATAATATTCAATAGAGAATTGGCTGTAGTAGTAGTAGTAGTAGTAGTAGTAATAGTAGTAGTAGTAATAGTAGTAGTAGTAATAGTAGAAGAAGAACAACTACGAAATCTGCATGAATCAAAATATATTTAAGTGTATCTTACGACAGGCAAAGTAAGGCGCTTCAACACCTGCTAGTAAAAAATAATTTACATGATCAATTTCTTGCTCGTGCATACTTTATCACCCTTCATGCCTTTTAAAGATGGGATATCCTGATTTCCAAAAAGCAACGAAAAAAAAAAAAAAAAAAAAAAAAAAAAAAAATAAAACAAAAGGGGTTGCCTGATCTCTGAAGAAACAATTTAAGAAAAAAAAAAAAAAGTAATTTTTCAAATTTGATTTGACATCATTATGTTTAACATAAAACTCGAACGAAAATCCTACACTTTTCTCACGACTATAATGCAAAGAAAGTGTAGTACCTGTTCTGTCCAAAGATGGTACAATAATATCATAAGGCATACTTTCATGACAAATGTCCATAGAATGGAAATATCTGACTAGAAAGACCCCACCCCCTGTAACCAGATATATTCTGAAATTACACTAATCGTGTTTAGATAAGTATAAAATAAAATACGCATGAGATACATTTGAAAGCCAAATTACAACGCAATATTATGAAAAATAAACAAATCTTTATTTGTTTAAAATTAATATTTCGGGGTTATACTCCTTCCTGAAATTTATTTTACATATTTTTTTTTTCTTTCTTGCCATGATGTAAAATTAAAGAAAAAATATCAGTAAAAAGTCTGTCTGCAGTGTTATTTTGAAATGCCGGATGAATGCGTTGGCTAGCGAGCTATTAAACTTCAATTTAATGATGCAATGAATAAAAGTGCTAAGTAATAATAAGTTCTAATTTGCATCTACTCAGATTTACATCTGGTTTTGATCTCTACATTAGCCTCTATTAACAGAGCCCATCTTGCAGACTCTGGCCATTGTTTCTGCCAGAATTTGACAGAGAAGCATCTCATTTCATCACCCATCGTTTTTTCATTGTACTTGTTTGCTGTTTAGCTTTATGCCAGCCACACATTGAAAAAAATAAATAAATAAAACAAATAAATAACTCAAAAGTTACAAATTCACACTTTTGCAAGATTTTTGAAAACCATTCTTAACATGTGGAGGGGGGTATTGGAAAAACTCAAATTCGCATAAAATAATTTCCAGATTTTTCTTTTTTTTTTTTTATGAGCCGGTGGGTGGAGTGGGAGAGTTCTGGACAAGCGTATTTTGTTAAATTCTAATTTAATCTTTAAAATTAAATGATTTTCTTATGAAAGAGATTTTTGTATTGTGGCCATCTTGAATTTGGAACAATGAAAAAAAAAAAAAAAAAATTTGGACCAGAAAATATTTTTGGTGATTAGAATATTTTTATTACTTACATAGTGTTTGCTCGGCAATCGACGTTTTTCAACTCCAAGCACCTGAACAGCCGTCACGGATTTACGCATTTTCATCGACTCTGGATTCTTTCTAGAATTTAATATAAAAAGAAACGTCAATTATTGATTTGAAAAAAAAAAAAAAATGTTAGACATCGATTCCTCGTACATCAAATTGGCTTTGTTTTGCGGAAGTTTCCGTGCTTTTTAACTCCCTCCCACACGTGCTAAAACATACCAGTGCTACTCAATTTTCTTGACTGGAGAAATTTCATTTCATTTATTCATTTCGTATTGTCTCTTGGTACCGATGTTGATTCTATATCCAATACTAGCAGGACCTGTGGAAATTCCACAACAGACTCTTTCATCTGTAATATACTGATGTTGGCATTCTGTGGATGTTCAGCGTAAATAGAGACACCCTGATATTATTGTACCTATTTACAATGCCTCCCCACGGGACAGAGTTAGACACCAGGGTCGTTTTTTAACGTGGAGAAAAGGAACAAAAATAAAAATTGTCTCAGTCGTGAAGGACCGCTCCTCCACCAAAAGAGAACAAGAAATGGAAGTACAGCATCTGAAGAACAGATACTACACCCTGGTCTTAGCCAAAAGGCCAAGATTGTGGCTCTTGTTAAAACTGCAAAAGTATTTAAGCTAGCAAGGACGCCCGGCATAGCCCAGTTGTAACTTACGCTAAAATATGATATTTTAATTCATGCCGATTTCATATATATTATTATAGTCAATTTTCTATCGATTCTTATATATTACAAAGTTGTGATTTCAAAAATAAAAAAAATATATGTCCATATGATTTGGGTGCATCAGCTATAATCAAAACCGAAACCAAAACTTATGAATTCTTGGTAAAAGTATTTATTACAAAAAAAATGTAAGATAACAAATGACGGTCACTTGGAAGAAAAAAAAAAAAAAAAATTTAAGCGTGACATACAAAATAACACACACACTATTGTGTATATATATATATATATATATATATATATATATATATATATATAATGACTAGCTGGCAGCCCACATGATATTTTAATTTATGCAGATTGTGTGTGTATTATAGAATCAATCCTCTATTGATTATAATATATAACGAGGAATAATTTGCCCGGTGGACGAATTCGCAAAACAAATAAAAAAATAAAAATGATAATGTCGTTCACCAAATTCCGTCTGTGTTTGTTTACAATATCATGTCAGCTGATATTTGGACTTGATGAATGCCCTGGCAAAGTCACTTCTGATTAATGTTTAGTTTTAAGATATGCAAATGAAGAAATGATTTGCAGCAGTTTTGAATGGTACCTCTTTTATCATAAATTGAACTCATTAATAAGAAACAACTAAAATAAAATGGTGATGTACACCTGGGCTTGGATAGAGGATCATTCGATCTGAAATCAAATGCTCTACCACTGAGCTACATCTCCAGATGACATTTTTTTTTTTTTTTTTAGAAGAAATGATTTGCTGAGATTTTATTATTTCATTTGCCGGTGTAACGTAAAGTATTCCCCTGTAAAAATTCTTTTTGATCTATAAGAGATAAAGATTATTTTTAAATCAGATT
>NC_136502.1:44144311-44196811 GCF_053919585.1 Euprymna scolopes | reverse complement strand
GAGGATCAATGTCTGGTCGCCTTTGTTTGGATTTAAAACTGACGGAACCGACGTTGTTCTGATCAGTAAAAGAAAATAATAAGAAAATAAAAGGACCATGGAAATAAAAAGACCAAGACAAAAGAGAGAAAAGGCCAAAGACAAAAGAGAGAAAAGGCCAAAGACAAAAGAGAGAAAAGGCCAAAGACAAAAGAGAGAAAAGGCCAAAGACAAAAGAGAGAAAAGGCCAAAGACAAAAGAGAGAAAAGGCCAAAGACAAAAGAGAGAAAAGGCCAAAGAGAAAGAGAGAAAAGGCCAAAGAGAAAGAGAGAAAAGGCCAAAGAGAAAGAGAGAAAAGGCCAAAGAGAAAGAGAGAAAAGGCCAAAGAGAAAGAGAAAAGGCCAAAGAGAAAGAGAAAAAATAAAAGAAAAGAAACAAAGAGAAATGACAAAAGAAAGAAAAAAAGAAAAAACATGGTTAATAAAAGCAAAAATTCACGTTCAGTGCAGTGCAGTGCTACAAATTAGACATCCACGGGAAAGTCCACATAGGAAAAAGGGGTCTAAAGGTATTTTATTACATTAGTAAATCTTTTTCTTAGGGTTTTCTTTATGATAAGATCAATCTAATTTCACAGGGGAATTCCCACCATCTTCACCATTTTTATCTTCCGTTTTTAACTGCTATATCAATTATCTTAGGAAATTCACATCGCCCCCAGTTGTCTGACCTGTAAATAGTGTAACAGTAACACTTCTTCAAGGTAAAAAAAACAAACAAACAAAAGGAAAAGTTTTCTAATGTCAATAATAAATCTCTTAAAACCAGGGATTGAAATGACATTCTGAAAAATGGGAAGAGAGCGAAAGAAAAACATAAGAGACTACGTTACCTATCCTGAGCTTGTCAGACGCCTTTAAGTCTTAATTAAAAAGGGAAACTCCTCGTTTTAAGTGCTATGTTCCAGATTGGGGAGGGGGTGGGCAGAGACAAAAATAGAAAGAAAAAATATATAAAAAAATAAGACCAAGACTTTTGTATTCAATTCATTTTCCTAATTTTTGGTTGAGGGAGAATTCAGCAGAGGACGTTAATGTGCAAATGTACGTTTACCGCAGTATTGCATACTTTCGTCGAATGTGCTCCGATGAACCTACTGCATTTGTATTCCCTCCTCCAAAATAACCCCGACCCATCCTCACGGTAAATGTCCAAAGATACTTCAGTTATATCAACCCTCCCCCCACCAAAAAAAGATTCTTCATTTAAGCGGTTACATCTGAATACTATGAAAAACTCGTCATAAAATTAAATATATATAAGAATTTAGCGTGGGGATCAGTTTCGTATTTAAAAATGACCCTCCGTTTTCGGGCCATTCTAATTTGATAAGGTTGTTAATTCTAACCTTCAGTCTGATAAAAAAAAAACCTAAAAAAAAAAACCCTCCCTTTAAAAAAAAAAAACAAACAAAAAAAAGATCAACATTTTTAATTTTGTTAATTGCCCTAAAAACACTAGAATAGCACAGAGATGATCGACAGTTTTATGTCAAATTTATATCCGAAGTAGATGCTTCACTCCAAATTCCAAAAGCATTGATTTTTTTTTTTTTTTTTTTTTTTTGGACATGTTTTATTTTTTAGCTGTTCACATATAATCGTCTAAAAAAGCCGAGGATTTTCATCTACAATAATATTCATCAAAACATATGAAACCATAAGTAGTCTTCGCTTTGGATTCAATTGTTGTATAAATTATTCTCCCTCCTCTAATTATATATATATATATATATATATATATATATATATATATATAATTAGAAATATAATGGATATTTAACTAACTTTTTTGGATTTACATTTTTGGATTTTACCGTCATTGGATACTTTACCTTTCACCGGACTATCCATTCACGTGAAATCACCTTTTTCTTCACCATATTCCCTCTGCTTCACTTTTTGTTATCAAGTAAGATCTTTGACTTACTTGCAGTTACATCAAATACTTTTGCAAGCAAAATCCGATCCCGCATTTTGCTAAATCTTACCCTCTGATGAGAAAGAAAGTATTTCTTCGAAACTCTGCGGATTAAGGCCTATTCACTTTTTTAGTGTTTCCTTTTCAAATGAAATGTTTCTAACTCTTTTTGATAGTGTTTTTTAACATGTGTGTGCTTTTTTTTGTTTTTTTTTGTTTTTTAACTATTTGCTCTTATATATATATATATATATATATACACACACAGACACACTAGTGATGGGACGATTCCATTATTTTTTCCCCTCGATTCCGATACAATTACCGATTCCGATTCTTTATAAATCTGTAAATATTTACAATAAAGTTGTTATTTTTATCCGATTACCGTAAAAACATGTTCAGTGTGCAGACATTTTGCTCAAACGTGAAAATATGATCTATAGATTTTAGTTTGACTGGTATTTGAAAAATCAATAAATATTTATCATTTTATCAATACTAAACCAGCTGTAGAAGATTTTGTTTGAAACAAAATCAAATAAAAGATAATTAAAGGAATCGTTTTGGCATCGGAAAATACAAATTTTTCCGATTTCGATACCCCCCAGAATTCCGATTTTTTTCGATTCCCGAAATTCATTGTCCCAACACTAATATATATTTCAATGTTTTGTGGGTACATAGAAGAAAGCTACAACTACACTGATGTCAATGTATCAGCAGCAGATTTTTACATCAATTATAAATTAATTAAAATGTTTATTTTTTGTCTGTGTGCATGTCTCAGTTACAAGACATGCGAGAAGCAATAAAAGATGTATATAAAAAAAAGTAAATGTGTGGGCGACTTCAAAGGCTTCCTTTTTATTAGCTGTTACACCAAAATGACAGGATTGAACTCTAGCCTCCCTGCCTATTATCGGATACTATAAGCATTATGTCAAATGGACAAATATAAGTTGTAATAACGAATATGAAATATGTGCTTATTTCATGTGTATGTATATATGTATGCGTTTTTGCTGTTTATTTTTATTTTTGATTTTATTTATTTATTTATTTATTTTTAGAAACCAAAATGGCCTTTTTTTTCAGTTTTAACAATAAATTTATCACCATTGGGCTGAAATTCCATATTATGCTTCCGGTTCCACAAATGGTGCATGCCTTTTGACTCTTATCTTCGAATGACAGAAAATTCGAAATGAGCAAAGCTCGTTACCAGCTCCACATTACTTGACATATATACTCTATATGCTATGCCTTCTTTTGCTAAAAAAGAAAAAAAAAGGACCCTAACTCGACTTTACCTAGCATTTCCGTGGGACCATAGATACAGAACTATTATGATCTCCTTTAATTTCCATCTCTCAAAAAAGATACTGTTAACTGAAAAGTATACTCCGCACACACATAGTACCTATTTACTATGCCTCCCCACGGGACAGAGTTAGACACCAGGGTCGTTTTTTAACGTGGAGAAAAGGTACAAAAATAAAAATTGTCTCAGTCGTGAAGGATTTCTCCTCCACCGAAAGAGAACAAGAAATAGAAGTGCAACATCTGAAGAACAGATATTACACTTTGATCTTGTCCCGAAGGCCGCATACACATAGTATCTTAAGTTAAATCTATCACACACAAAAAAAAAAAAAAAAAATGAAATAGATAAAGTAAAAATATTCAGTTTCAACTATAAATGTATTTATCTTCTATCGTGTTTTACATTTATCCTTTACATGACCTAAATTCCAGGTCCTGGATATGACCTAAAACTATATCCGATGGTGAGGCCCCAGCTTACGGCGTTAGGGAGTGTGGAGCCATCCTTTAATTGCTATTGCTCCCAGGTCCCGGAGTGGTAGTACCTGTTAGGGTCTCAACTATGGGTTAAATAAAAACCGACTTAAAAAAAATATATATATACTCTATTAAAAAATTGTTCTTCACAATCACTGGATTCGGCATTAAATAACCTGAAAAGGGGTGATATGCCGTAAAACAAAAACCAAACAAACAAACCTAAATTCCACAAATTACTCTATAACTAGTCGGACCTCATGGAAGTTCTTTTTTTTTTTTTTTTTTTTTACTTACATCAACCTCTACAACAATATCAATTTGAAATAATGTCCGTCACGATCGAGATACTATTAAGAATTGGCACATCTTTCATAAAAATAAAACTTTAAATAAATGAATTAAATATTTCTCTTCATTGAAAACTAGCAGGCCACCTGGTGTTGCCTGGTCGTAAAATATGTATAAATATTATTTTTTTAATTTATACAGAAACTGAGGCATGTGGATACAAGTATTATGTTTTTTTAAACAGTTTACTTCTTGTAAGTAAAAAAAAAAAAAAAAATACTCGCGCTGAAACCGAAACCTTTGAGTCAAGTACAATAACCATTAGATCAGCTGGACATGATATTTACAAAGTGTTTTCTAAAAATCTTATTAACTTGAAGAAGCCGTCATATTTCTCGATCGTGCATGCGCAGTCATGAAACAGTCGACAAATAGATAAAAATCCGACGGCCTCCCCCACGTATCAATTTGCTCATTTTTACCTCCTTAGCAGCCCTTTTTGTCCGGATGAAAACCGATTATAAAGTTTTCCACATGTCTTAATATCCTTCATACGAAGTTTAAAGTCTGTGGATAAAAAAAGTCATTGGGTGAATAGGTTGAGAAGTGTTCTTTCTTTCTTTCTTTCTTTCTCTCACACACACACACACACACACACACACACACACACACACACACACACACACACACACACACACACACACACACACTGCATCAATTGAACTCTTAAAACAAATATTTTCCGTCTTACAGTAATATTAATTGTCAGATAAACATTTTGCAAATTAATAAATACGTATTCATAAGAATTAAAAAAATCTATATACAAAATGTAGCACAGAGATGAATAAGGAATGTGTGTATGTGGGGGGGGGTTAAGATCGATCATAAGTGACATCAACTTAATTGGTCACAATCATATGATTCACCAAAACAAAAATCATTCAATGATTAGCCTACTTAATACCCAAATGATACAACATAAACATGAAGTGGAAGGTGGAAGGTGGAAGGATGAGGGGGTGGGGGTGGGGAATAACAATCTTATGTACAAAAAAACAAATGAAGGTAAATCAATAAAAAGAATGTCATTTTTTGAAATGTACATCTTTAAAATTTTACTGTTTTAGTCGCTGGGTCGACAATGTTTATTTTGGAACAATTCATTTGAAAATTGGGTAAAGTCCAAACTTTTAAATTTAGAAACATCAAATTAACCACCAATCATAACCGTTGTTGATTGACCATCTTTTTTTTTCTTTTTTTTTTCTTCATGTGTATGTGAAAGGTGATGAAGTGACTTAGTGTCTTATTATATAAACAAACTAGCAGGCCGCCCGGCGTTGCCCGGTCATAAAATATGCATAAATATTATATATTAATTAATGCAGCATCCTTATTTATTATAAACAGAAATACCATAGGTATTAAATGTAATGTTAAATTCCTTAGAAAAAAAAGTACACCCCCCCCCCCCAAAAAAAAACCCGTAGAGAAACAGACATGTGCATCCGAGTATTATGCTTTTTTTTCTAAACAGTTCACTTCCTGTAAGTAAAAAAAAAAAAAAAAAAAAAAAAAAACTAGCTAAAACCAAAACCTAAAGACAGTGAATCGAGTACGAAAATCATTCGACCAACATGACACGCTCTTTAAAAAGGTGCTTTCAAACCGACTTATACTTAACACAAAGAATCTGTAACGTGACCCATCCACGCACGCGCAATCGTGACACAGGTAAACAGAAAAAAAATTCAACGATTTCCATGTACCAATTTTTAAATTTTGGCCCCTTAGAAGCTCTTCCCCCCCCCCTTCAATGAAAACCAATTAAAAAGGTTTTCCTGTGTTTGGATAACCTATATACCAAATTTCAAGTCTGTAGATAAAAATTCGTTGAGTATATAGGTTGAGAAGTGTCCTCACACACACACATTTTCACTTTTATAGATATATAGATAACTAATGCTGGGCCCAGTGACTGCACGTTGTAGATGACACTGGGCCATACAAATTGTATTTTTTTAAAAATTTTTTATGTTTTTTTTTTGTAATTCCTCCATCCCCTCCTCACATGCTTTCAAATAATTCTGTATCACTTAATCCGAAAATTATATCCGGTTCTCTTAATCAGGTCCGGTTTCTATGCAAAACTGATTGTTTTTAATCTGATCTTCTGACGAAATCAGTCACATATTTCGATTTTTGTTAATATTTCTGATCCACAATAGGTTTGTAACAGAGTGCGTATAAGCATGCGGGAAAATAGCAACAGGAGCTGTAAGATCGAGTGCTTGCAAATATATTAGCAGCAGGAGCCGAAAAAAAAGCACATATGCAAATTAGGAATTGTGCGTGGGCTTGCGTCAGAAGAAAAAGAAAAAAAGAGCCGAGAAAAATGCACCACGTGGGTGGACAGAAAGACAAACGCATGTTAGGCGCTGCAGTGCCAGCAAGAAACATAAGCTGGTGTCGAGATGGCAGAGTTTTATTAATCTCATGACAAACGAAATGAACAGTTCGAAAAAAAAAAAAAAAAAAAAAAAAAAAAAGAAAAAAAAAAAAAAAGAAAAAAAAAAAAAAAGGAACGAGTATTATTAGGAAAGTATGGTAAAAATGGCTTTTGCTAAAAGCAGAAAGAAAAGCCGAATCAGATTTATTTATTTTTGTTTAGTTGTTTCTTTTTAACGGTACCAGTCGGCGTGTGGGTCTGGGAGAGGTTTGAACAGTAACGAACACGGTTCGAATGTAACGGCCACGGTATATGTTTTTTTTTTTTCAAGAGAGAAAAGTTTTATTTTATTGCAGACTATTATCCTTATCTTTTTTGTTGTTGCTGAAACAACAACTAAAAAGATGAGGATAATAGTCCGTTTGCAACAACAACTAAAAAGATGAGGATAATAGTCCGTTTGCAACAACAACTAAAAAGATGAGGATAATAGTCCGTTTGCAACAACAACTAAAAAGATGAGGATAATAGTCCGTTTGCAACAACAACTAAAAAGATGAGGATAATAGTCCGTTTGCAACAACAACTAAAAAGATGAGGATAATAGTCCGTTTGCAACAACAACTAAAAAGATGAGGATAATAGTCCGTTTGCAACAACAACTAAAAAGATGAGGATAATAGTCCGTTTGCAACAACAACTAAAAAGATGAGGATAATAGTCCGTTTGCAACAACAACTAAAAAGATGAGGATAATAGTCCGTTTTCAACAACTAAAAAGATGAAGATAATAGTCCGTTTTCAACAACTAAAAAGATGAGGATAATAGTCCGTTTGCAACAACAACTAAAAAGATGAGGATAATAGTCCGTTTGCAACAACAACTAAAAAGATGAGGATAATAGTCCGTTTGCAACAACAACTAAACAGATGAGGATAATAGTCCGTTTGCAACAACAACTAAAAAGATGAGGATAATAGTCCGTTTGCAACAACAACAACTAAAAAGATGAGGATAATAGTCCGTTTTCAACAACTAAAAAGATGAAGATAATAGTCCGTTTGCAACAACAACTAAAAAGATGAGGATAATAGTCCGTTTGCAACAACTAAAAAGATGAGGATAATAGTCCGTTTGCAACAACAACTAAACAGATGAGGATAATAGTCCGTTTGCAACAACAACTAAAAAGATGAGGATAATAGTCCGCAATAAAATAAAATTAATAAATAATACTCATCTCAATGAATTCCAAATATATAGAAAAAAAATTGTTTTCTCATACAATTTCGATTGCTGTAAAATTGATTCGAGTCTAAATAACAAATTTATTTTTTTCATTTATCAAACCTATATTGACATTTAAAATCTCTCACACTTATTTATTGAAATCAATCATACAGATTTTGGAGAGCCAAGACCCGAACACAGCTTTTTGCATGCCTAATTTTCATAACTATTTTTTAAACAGTTTAAAATAAATTAATGTTTGGCATTATCTATTTGTAATGTTTGTCCTATTTTCATCTATATATGCATTAGTTTTGTCAATTATTATCAGTAAAGTTACTTAATTAAAAAAAAAATAAAATAAATAAATAAATGAATTACCAAAATGGAAACTCCACAGAGGACTAATTCACATGCAATATATTGATGTCGGAATTCTGTAGATGTTCCGCGTAAATGGAGACGCTCTGGTATTATTGTAGCCATTTTGTTAAAACTGCAAAAGTATTTATCTAAGCTAGCAGGGATGCCCGGCAAAGCCCAGTTGTAAAGTATGCTTAAATATATTTTAATTCTTGCAGATTTTGTATATATTATTATAGAGTTAATGTTCTATCGATTTTTATATGTTATAAAGTTACAATTTACAAAAAAAAAAAAAAAAAAAAAAAAAAAAAAATGATATATATATATATATATATATATATATATATATATATATATATATATATATATATCTCTCCATATAACTTAAGTGCATTAGCTTGAATCAAAACCGAAATAAAAAAAACTTACGAAAAAAAAAAAAAAATTATATATATAAACTCGAGTTCTTCCAGCCATAATCGAAACTGAAATCAAAACTTATGAAGAATTCTTGATAAAATTATTTATAAAAAAAAAAAAAAAAAAAAAAAGATTACTGGAGTGCCATCAGCTATAATCGAAATTGAAACCAAAACTTGAAGAATTCTTGGTAAAATTATTTATGACAAGAAATGGAAGTCCATAACAATTAAACGACCCGGATGTAAGCGTGAGACACACGCTATCGTATTAATATATAGATTATGTTCATTAATTTTCAAGAAAGAGAATTTAAATAAAAACCGTTCAATTTTTGTTTTTTCAAGTTACAATAGAGTTATGTTAAAAGCTATGCAATGCTAGTTATACATTTATAAAGAATAATTAGCGTTAGATTAATAGCCGCTGGATTAAACGTGAAAAAAAAACGTGACGTTTTTGCTGTTGCGTCCATCGCCAAACTGGAAGTGACGAAGGTTTAAATTAAAGCTAGTTAATCGAAAAGAGGGGATGACTTTCGAAAATATTGGCGATAAAAAAAAAAAAAAAAAAAAAAAAAACGCGGCCTCTCCTTGTAGAAAAGTGCCCAGTTGGAGATGAAGGAATTATGTTTTTGGCCAATTTTTCGATATTTGTCGTCCGAAGGGTCGAGATTTAAAACGATACTGATCTCGTGAAAATCCGTCGCCTCTGTCGAAAGTTTTAGGCAAACATACATACAGGTGAGATTTATATTATAAATTAACACCCTATGCTATATTACTGCTCTCACCACAAAAAAAAAAAAAAAAAAAAAAAAAAAAAAAAAAAAAAAAAAAAGATTCTTTTATTTTTATTAGACGATTACATTTGAACACCCAGAAAAACTTGGCGACCCCCACCAAAAAATCTAAATATAGAATGAGAAGTCAGTTTTGCAAATAAATCTACCATAAAATGCCCCCCACCCCATTTCTAAGCCATTCTAACATTTTAGAACAGTTAAACAAATTCTTTGTTTTTGTTATGGGAGATAAATCCTGCCCATTATTCTTTATTTGGGGTGGGGGATGTTGAGCTTTTTAAGTGCTATGTGTGATTTTACAATCTTGTCACTCAAACTTAGGGTTAGTGATAAAACAAATTTAGTTAACCGTTCTAAAAATGCTAGAAGTGGGATATTACGGAAATTTATACATGAAACTGATTCTTAATTCTAAAATAATTTTTTTTTCTTCTTTTCAAAGTTTTCTTTTAAGGTGTTTAAATTTAATCATATATAAAAAATATATATAGAACCTCATTTTTTTTTTTTTTGATGTAGGTATTCAGGGTAGGGTGTTAATCTACAATAATAACAAAATAGGTCAATACTAAGTGTGTGTGTGCGTGTGTGCGAGAGTGAGAGAGAGAGAGAGAGAGAGAGAGAGAGACACACACACACACACACACACACACACACACACACACACACACACACACACACACTTCATTAATCCGACCCCTAAAGCCGGGTGGCAATGCAAAAAATAAATCAAAAACAATATGAGTGTAACGGGCTGTTTTACAAACACTTTAATGAAATGTGCTCTGAAAAATTCATAGCACTTATGCCCCTCTCCGCCATAAATACCCATATCTGACCCCACAAGCAGTAAAATCCTACCCCTTTATTGTAGAGACCCCTAGTATAGTTTCTTCTCTCTAACTGTTAAACTTAAGAATTCTTTCCTCGTTTCCTACTTCCCTGACTGTATTAGCATGCAGAGAAATTTAAATATGATGCAAACAGACATCTCGCTGCTCAACTCCCTACTTAGAGGATCCCTATAGGCATGGGTCCCCTATAGTAACAATATGCCTTGCTTGAGGTGAATAAGAGCTTAAAAAAAAAAAAAAAAAAAAAAAGTTAATGAGCCAAAGTCAAGTATTTTGTTTAATCTGCTTCGAAATAAACATTTCTCAAGTGCGACACTATTCTAGAAAAGAACCAATCATTTACCCCGGGGATTGGGTGATAAGGTTTTTATTACATACTTTCATAGCAAAAAGTCGATTACGTAATTAAGCTGTGCATTCATTCATGATAAATTTAGGCATTACTTGTCTACCTTAATACTAACGTCATGACAACAGTGTCGCCTGCAAGCATAACTCTGGATTAGCAACGAAATCCCCGAGAAGCCGCACTCATTATAACAATGGAAACAAAACGCAAAATGTTATTAGCTGCACGTAAACATGATTAAAATTAAACTAAATATCTTAAAACATCCTTCGTCATAAAAAAATTATGATTCAATGTTGAAACTAATCTAAATTAATGTGAAAGATTTTTTTTTTTCGTTTATCACGCCTATTTTAATCATCAAAACGGCTCACCTTTATTCAAATAAACTAGCAGTTCAGCCCGGCTTTGCTCGGCTCTTAAGTATTGTTCATAACATTATGTGCATTAAAAAGTTTGATTCGTGTCCAGGTAACCTACATCTAAAATTTCAAGTGCTTTAGACCCAAAATTGGCAGAGGAGTTTGATAGTGTCTGCAAAGGTCAACTCTTTCAAACTTTGACCTCTTGACAGCTAAATTTTCGCCCAAAAACTGATTAAAAAGCTTGCTGCATGTCTGAATATCCTTTATGTAAAATTTCAAATGTTTATAGCCAAAATTGGCTAAATAGTTTGCTAGAGACTGCAAAGGTCAAATCCTTTTAACTTTGACTCCTTAACAGCCGAAAACCGATTAAAAAAACTTGTTCTATGCCTGATTGCACTTTATGTAAAATTTCAAATATTTAGACCAAAAATTGGCTGAGTAATTTAATAGAGACCACAGAGATCAAATTTTAAAAAACATTTGACCTCAATTTTGCCGCTTTAACATTTATTGTTTTGGGCTCAAATCAAATTAAAAAGTTTGATCCATATCCAAGTAACCTACATCTAAAATTTCAAGTGTTTAGACCCAAAATTGGCGGAGGAGTTTGGTAGAGTTTTCAAAGGTCAAATAATCGAACTTTGACCCCCTAGACAACCAAATTTCTGGCCGAAAACCGATTAAAAAGATTTTCCCAAATCTCAATGCCCCTTATGTCAAATCTCGAGTCTGTAGACTGAAAATTGACAGAGTAGTTTGGTAGGGAAATGTACACACACATAAAATTTCACTTTTATAGATATATAGATAATTCAATCTTTTAAAATACTCTCCATATACAGCGTGTCCAAAATGTCACTGAATAGTTTTAAACTTAAATAAATTCTATATTTTTGATAATATCTTTCTGTAATTTGAAGACAATCTGACTAAGACATTGGGGAAAAAAAAAATGCAAAGTTCAAACAATCTTTACGAAAAATGTCTTTTAAATGTTGCCCATTTTCAGCTTCGCATATTTGTGCTCTTTCCAAAACCTTATTCATGAGAGATTGCAGAATCTCTGGATTGCGATTTAACTCCCCTTATTTCCTTCTTGAGGTTTTCCTTCAATTCTCGCAGGGTTTGAGGTTTGTTAACAGACTATTTAAGATATCCCCACAAGAGAAAGTCGGAGCTAGTCAAATCTGGGGAGCGTGGTGACATTACCATAGCGAGATCGGTCCTAATAATTATTTTCGTTTATCCTTGATAGACAAAACGAAGTCGACATATATTAATGCAGATGAATAAACTAAAATGAAAAGAACCTAACGAATAAACAATAATATTAATATACATGCTCTACAAAATGCCATTAAAAGGGATTTGAACTTAAATAGATTCTTTATTTTTAATAATACCTTTCTGCAATTTTAACACAATCGGACTAAGTCATTCGGAAATTTAAAAAAAAAAATGCAACATTCAAACAATCTTTTTGAAAAATGTTTTTTATATATTGCTCATTTTCAGCTTCGCATATTTGTGCTCTTTCCAAAACGTTATTCATGACAGATTGCAGAATCTCTAGATTGCGATTTAATTCCCTTATTTCGTTTCTAATGTTTTCTTTCAATTCTTGCAGGGTTTGGGGTTTGTTAACAGACTTTCTTTAAGATATCCTCACAAGAAAAAGTCGGAACTAGTCAAGTCTGGCTATTTGACATTGCCATAGCGATAGATAATGTCGTCAAAGCAATACCGGATTTTGGTAAAACAATTTCACAACTTGCGTACGTTGTCCAATGCTGTATTTATCTAGAATTAATTTCGAAAATATTATCTATAAAATATCTGAAATAGAGAAAAAAAATAATCATTAATGGTAAAATGAAAAAGATTTTTAAACCCTTCAGTGACTTTTTGGACATCCTGTAATAGAGATGTAAAGCCCAACATAGTTCTTTGCATCTATAAATTGCACAGATATTTTATAAAACGGGTCATAATTAATATTTGGTGTGGTTCATTTGTAAATTTTATGGTCTTATTCTCCCCCACCCCCACACATACGTATAGAGAACTTGAATGCCTACTAGACACTCTCCTCTAGTGTTTAAGGTCTCTATGTATAGGGGTTTGTCAGGAAAACCTGACAGAAGGATACTTTTTACTACAAATAAACCCTAACCAAATATTCAAAATCACATAGTATTCGCAAACAAATAAGATCTCACTATGGCAAACGCACATTGATTTTTATGAGGAAAAAATGCACCTTCTCCGAGTGATGTTACCTCAAGTAACAGTACGAAGCTTGATACTCCACCAGACGAGGAGAATTCTTGTACTGGAATCCAGTAAGATCAAGAGACCACAAGAATAGCATACTATAACTTATTTAAATGGTTAATTGGAGAGAAGAAAAATTGTTCCCAATATCTTTATCAACTCAGTGTTTAAGGAGTAAACAGAGAACTTTACTGGAATATTTGAATATATATGTATCTTAAATGGAGATTAAGTGTTAGCCTCAGGGATTGGGGAACCTTGATTTCTGAGGACTTTGTAGTAAAACAAGAGAACATGCCTTTTTTTTTTTTTATAGGTTAACAGTGGTATAATTAAAGAAAAAGAGAAGTGTTAAATGTATATCAAAATTGCAAAAATTTACACAAATAAAATGCGAAAGTTTTTGTCTCCTGTTTACAATAAATGTATCTATATAAAAGCCAAGTACGTCCAAGGATGGAATACTGCTGCCATATTTGGGCAGGAGCTGCTAAAAACAGCCTATCCTGCCTTAACAGAGTACAAAATTGACTTCATGGCTTAGTGGGGGATGCCCTTTTCTCTACCCTGCAACCTCTCTCCCACGTTGCGAGCCTAGCCTTGTTTTATCGTTATTTCCATGGCAGGTGCTCGTCTGAACTCCAATCTCTGGTCCCCCCCCCCTCGCCAATCTTTCACGAAAAACACCCGTCTAGCTGAATCCACTGTGAAAAATTTTCCCCACACTTTATCTGTGCCTAAATCAAAACGTAGATTCCATGAACAAAGCTTCTTTCTTAGAACTGCACGCCTGTGGAACTGTTCCGTCTGCCTGCTTCCCACCTGACTACAACTTGGATGTCTTCAAGTCCAACGTTAACAAATTCCTAATGAACCGCCCTCTTAAGTAAACACTTCATTAAATCTCCACACTAACGTACTGTACTTGCAATAACCCTTACCCCTGAGTGGCTTCCGGGCCTTGATAAGTGGTGACCACCGTGTAAAAAAAAAAAAAAAAAAAAAAAAATGTACGAATTGAATGTTTATTATTTATTTATTCTTTTTTGTTTTTTAGTTTCAAGTATTTCAACTCGTGAACTTCGTAAAGTCAATTAGCATTCATGCAAAAAACATGAAATTACGTCAGTAATTTTAGTCTTCAGATATAAATTATTGTCATTTCCGATGATCTAAAGAAATGAATATCATTGATAATATCTTAAAGTTTAGAATAGAGGATTTCCATATTTATTTCAGACGTTGGGACGTGTCTGACTTGCTATTCGCTTTCCAATACTTATTTTTTTTCTTTTAACAGGATGGGACAGTCGTTCAAAGCGAACATGATTTTGAACTAAAAAATATATTAGGTTAAAAATAATGGATACAAAAATAACTTAACGTTGGTAAGAGAAGATGATAATTTAAAAAAAAAAAAAAAAAAAAAACTGAGAATAACCTTTGATGCAACCAACAACGTTCAAAAGGAACGATAATTTTAAATCTTTCATAGCTAATATATATAAGTGAAATTGTCTGTGTATACATTTCTCTACTAAACTACTGTCAATTTTCGGTCTACAGACTCGAGATTTGACATAAGGGGTATTGAGATTTGGGAAAATCGTTTTTGGACAGAAATTTGGGTGTCAAGGGTCAAAGTTAAACGATTTTACCTTTGAAAACTCTACCAAACTCCTCCACCAATTTTTGGTCTAAACACTTGAAATTTTAGATGTAGGTTACTTGGACATGGATCAAACATTTTAATTTGATTTGAGCCCAAAACAAATGTTAAGGGTTCAAAATTGGAGTCAAAATTAAAATAAATTTGACCTCTGCGGTCTCTACCAAATTACTCAGCCAATTTTTAGTCTAAACATTTCAAATTTTACATAAAGTGTATTGAGACATAGGGCAAGCTTTTTAATCGGTTTTTGCCGAAAATTTGGCTGCCAAATTTTCAAATTTGCTTGTGGTCTCTAGAAAACTATTCGGCCAATTTTAGGTCTAAACATTTGAAATTTTACATAAAGGGTATTCAGACATGCAACAAGCTTTTTAAAATCACTTTTTGGGTGAAAATTTGGCTGCCTAGAGGTCAAATGATTTGGGTCTAAATATGTTAAATTTAAGATGTAGGTTACTTAGACACGAGTCAAACTTTTTCATATGTATATACATATGTACATAAAATTATGAACAATACATAGGGCCCGAGCAAAGCCGGGCCGAACTGCTAGTATATATTTATTTATTTACTAGCGAGAAAGCAGCGAGCCTTACTAGGTCGTAAAATATGCTTAAAGATATTTTGATTTATGCAGATTTCGTATTTATTATTACGGAACTAATTCTCTATTGAATATTATATTGTACCCAATATATAGTATATATGATTTCAAAAGTTAAAAAGAAAAAAAGACCGTTATCAGCTAAAATCGAAACCCAAACATTTAATGCTCCAACCATGTTCCTACCGATATAGCTATCGAGAGATAGATAAGAAAAATTGAGTAATAAATGATTTGAAGAAACGAATTGAATTTGAGCATGCGCAGAAAGAAATATGTCGGCAAATTGAAATAAACATTTTGCATTTGAATTTGCCGACTTTTGTATACATTCATCCATCCAAAGATTTTACTGGTTATAAACTATCCTCGGTGTGTGATTCATATTTCTTGTGAATTTCACTGGTCTGTGACGAGCAATTTGAAAGTTTAGCGGTTAAATATTTTCTCTATCTATCTATCTAACACACACACACACACACACACAGTTTTATTTATTAAAAAAAAAAAAAGTAGATAAGTGTATTGTGACATTTTTTAAATAGAAAAAGTAGATCTAGTTTTCGGACCAAGATCAGTGTAGTACCTGTTCTGATGCTACAAGTAAATTTGTTCTTAGTCAATATAGGGGAAAACCTTCTATACTAAGGCAATTTTTATTTTTACCTACTTCCAGAGTGCATTTCAAATTGCCGATATATTTTTCTACAACTTATTCGTCCATCCAAAGATTTTATTCATTATGAACCATCCTTGATGTACGATTGCTATTTCCTGTTAACTTCCGTGTTATGTAACCAGTAGTTACAGCGTTTATCGGTTAAATATTTACAGACAGACGCACGCATGCTTTATTTATTTAAAAGATTGTATTGAAAAACGGTGATGGCTAAAAAGCAGGAGCTATTCAATTCAGATAATTATTCTGAAGGCATTCGTTATGGTCTCTTTTTAAGATGTGCGTTCTTAACGGTAAAATACATGTCAACTGTAAAAAAAAATTAAAAAAAATTGCGTCAACTAATATCATCTTCCATAAGAAAGGAAACTTGAAAGATATTAAAAACGCCAGGCTAATAAACCGACTTTCTGCAGAGACGCAAAACACACTTGACACAAACGTACACAAGAAACAATATGTTTTCTGACGCGGATTTTCCACCCCAGACCACATTGAAGTTGTAAGCAAACAGCAAGAGAAAACTAATGAGCTAAGCCACTTTGTTGTGTTGTTGAATTTTAAAGTCATGTTGACAGCACTCACATCATGTTATTATCAGAACTTTTTTTTAAAATAGAGCCACAGCAAGTTGAATAATCCAAAAAAAAAAAAGTGAAAAAAAAAAGAAAGGAAAGAGAAGAGAAAAAAAACGAAAGAAAAAAGGATAGAAAGAAAAACAAAGGATAGAAAGAAAAACAAAGGATAGAAAGAAAAACAAAGGAAAAAGGAAAAAAAAGGAAAAGAAAGGAGAAGGAAAAGAAAGGAGAAGGAAAAGAAAGGAGAAGGAAAAGAAAGGAGAAGGAAAAGAAAGGAGAAGGAAAAGAAAGGAGAAGGAAAAGAAAGGAGAAGGAAAAGAAAGGAGAAGGAAAAGAAAGGAGAAGGAAAAGAAAGGAGAAGGAAAAGAAAGGAGAAAGAAAAGAAAGGAGAAAGAAAAGAAAGGAGAAAGAAAAGAAAGGAGAAAGAAAAGAAAGGAGAAGGAAAAGAAAGGAGAAGGAAAAGAAAGGAGAAGGAAAAGAAAGGAGAAGGAAAAGAAAGGAGAAAGAAAAGAAAGGAGAAAGAAAAGAAAGGAGAAAGAAAAGAAAGGAGAAAGAAAAGAAAGGAGAAAGAAAAGAAAGAAGGAAAAAAAGAAAGAAGGAAAAAAAGAGAAAAAAGGAAAAAAAGAGAAAAAAGGAAAAAAAGAGAAAAAAGGAAAAGTGAAAAAAAGGAAGGAAAAGTGAAAAAAAGGAAGGAAAAGTGAAAAAAAGGAAGGAAAAGTGAAAAAAAGGAAGGAAAAGTGAAAAAAAGGAAAAGTGAAAAAAAGGAAAAATGAAAAAAAGGAAAAATGAAAAAAAGGAAAAATGAAAAAAAGGAAAAATGAAAAAAAGGAAAAATGAAGGAAGGAAAAATGAAAAAAGGAAGGAAAAATGAAAAAAGGAAGGAAAAATGAAAAAAAGGAAGGAAAAATGAAAAAAAGGAAGGAAAAATGAAAAAAAGGAAGGAAAAATGAAAAAAGGAAGGAAAAATGAAAAAAGGAAGGAAAAATGAAAAAAGGAAGGAAAAATGAAAAAAGGAAGGAAAAATGAAAAAAGGAAGGAAAAATGAAAAAATGGAAAAGGAAAAAAAAAATAAGAAAGGAAAAATAAGAATAAGAAAGAAAACCCATTATATAAAAAGATGCTAGACAAGGAGACGAGTTCACCAAACCTCTTTACCTTCTAGTTTGGAGATTTGATGATCCATAAAATTCATTGGGAACACAGAGGGAACACTATAAACACATAGCAACTTGAAGAATACGTCAATTAACATCCTCACACGCAAGAAGACACGCCAATAAACCTTTCTGTTGTTTACACAAATATCCCCCCCTTTTTTAGTACACAGGGAAGTCACCACTTATCAAGACCCATAGGCCACTCGAGGATAAAGGTTAATGAGTGTAAGGTGGTCAGTAAGACAACAGCTCCGTGATCGTTTTTGGTGAGAATTGGATTATTTAAGGGCATATGATAGCAAGAACTTATTCAGATTGGACTTGAAAATGACAATGTTGCAGTCAGCTAGGAAGCTGATCAGTGGAACAAAGTTCCATAGGCAAGTAGTTCTAAAAATGAAGTTTTGTTCATGGAATTTGCGTTTAGATTTAAGCACTGATAGAGTAGGGGAACATTGGTTGTGGTTGTAGCTTGACAAGTGCTTTTTGTGAATTGCTGGCGGGAAGGGGAAACCATTGAATGAAGCTCAGACGAGCACTGGCCATGAAGATAACGATAGAGCAGACAGGCTTGCTATGTCTCTTCCACGAGGAAGAGATTGCAGGGATGAGAAAAAGGCATCCCCTACCAGGTTTTCAAGTCGGTTTTGAACTGTCAAGGCAGGAGAGTGTGCTTCGCGGGGCTCCTCCCCAGATGTGCCAACAGTACTCCATTTTAAAGCATATTTGACACTTGTACATTGCGTTAGGAGTGAGATACTTTCTGGAGCGGTAGAAAGATGCAACAATTTTTCCAGTGACCTTAGTAACAGATTTGATACAAGTCGTCCATTTCAAGTCAGAGGTGAAGATCAGTCGCAGAACCTTGTCAAAGTAGTAAGCTTCTTTGAAACAAGACGCATTCGTATCAATTGTGGTCAAGTGGGGGTCAGAGAATTGGCGTTGGAAACATAGAAGCTTGGTTTTGGATGCATTGAAATTAACCAACCACCTTTTGCCCCATTGCACCATGTGCTTAAGGTCGGAGGCGAGAAATTCAGAAAGATCTTGAAGGTTTATCATAGATGGTAGTGTCGTCTGCGTATATATATTGATGAATGAACTTGATCATTGATGAAGATAAGGAAGAAGGTTAGGCCCCGGGATGAAACCCCGAGGCATATGCAAAAGACTTGATAAAAACCTGCCCAGCGAAGAAGCTGGTTTCCAAATGACATGGATTTTCCACCACGGACCACATTCAAGTTGTAAACAAACTTCAGGCAAAACTAATTATCATGCAGTTAACATTTATAGCAATTTGAATCAGGACCTTTATGAAAATCCCAACGACATTGAAATGGCCAATATAAAAAAAAAGAAAAGAAAAAAAAAGAAAACAGAAAGGAAAAAAGGAAAAAAAAAAGGAAAAAAACAGGCTATGTTTAGCAAATATGAATGATGAAAAATGTTGTGAAAGTTGACAACTACATCTACCTAGTGAAGATGGCAAGAAGCAATGCTGATCTCGTACCTGAAATCAAACAAATTGCGCTTGGTTGGACAGGCTTTTTTCAAAATGGACATCATGAAGAGTATTCGTTTCTTGTTCATGAGGTGAGACACAAGGTCAAGTATGGATTAGATGAAAGCGTTTCTGTGGAGCAAACTGGATTCGAACTTGGCATACCCAGGTTTACAATCCCTGTCATTAACCACTTAACCACAGACCCCCCCCCCAACATCATGAAAAGTTGAAAGTCCTCAATGAAAAATCAAACGAAAGTGTTCGACAAATACACCATTTCTGTTCTGACACATGGGCATTTAAATTTAATAAAGCAGCAATCGAACGGCTAAGAGTGATACGATGCAAAAAAAAAAAATGGAACGCACTATGTTCAAGCCTCGATCTATATGAAAAAAAAAGAAACATCTGGACCAGACAGCAAACTATAGAAAACAACATCACCCCCATACAAGGCACTTTTCAAGATCTATAGATGATAGTTGGACATCTAAGGCAACAGAACGAACCTTGAAACAATGAAAAAGACCAAGAAGAAAACCCAAAACCTATTGGAGAAACGACTTCAATAACGAACTTGACTGCACCCAACAAAACAAGATGGAAGAAAATCAGGGAGAGGTTCCTTCTTCAAGAAGGATCCAAATAGTTTGATGATGATGATGTATTGCATCTGTGCTTGCCTTTTGACTCCCACGTTTGAATGACAAAATTTGAAACAAGCAGAGCTTCACCTTACTTGACATATCTTCTTTGGATCATGCCTTCTTTGAAGAAAAAAAAAAAAAAAAAAAAACAGCTAATTCTAACATGAGATCATGAATACACAAATATTATGACCTGCTTTAATTTGAATCTCTCAAGAAATGTACCGGTTCTTATTAAAAGGTATATTCGCCACACATGGCATCTTGGAGATAAATCCGTCACAAAAAGGCGAAACAGTATAAAAAAAAAGTGAAGCATGCATGGTCCCATGAGTGCACAGTGATTGAGGAGTAAAAAAAAAATGACTAAGTTCAGTATTTCGTGTGATTTCGTTTATTCAAATAATGGCGACACATTTCAAGCATGTTTTAATGTTTACCTACGTAATGCTGAATTGCGTTTAAATCGAAATGATACATCTATATATTAATAGGCTAACGTGTATGTTATATATTTTGTGTCACGCTTACATCCGGGTAACTGTCATTTAATTGTTATGGACTTTCATTTCTTATATTAGGTTGGTGCAAAAAAAAATGTTTTTTGGACGTATCTGATAAAAAGCATTATCTGATAAAAAGCATTATTTTTGCACCAATCTAATAAATAATTTTACCAAGAATTCCTTAAGTTTTGGTTTCGATTCAAGCTCATGCATCCAAGTCATATGGATATATTTTTATTTTTGAAATTGGAACTTTGTAATATCTAAAAACCGATAGAGCATTAACTGTAAATCAATATATACGAAATCTGCAAGAATTACAATATCATATTTAAGCGTACTTTACGACCAGGCCTCGCCGGACATCCCTGCCAGCTTAGATGAATACTTTTGCAGTTTTAGCAAAAAAGCTACAATAATATCAGAGCGTCTCAATTTACGCGGAACATCTACAGAATACCAACATCAATATATTACATATGAAAGAGTCCGCTGTGGAATTTCCACAGGTCCCGCTAGTTATTTAATATTAGAAAAAAAAAAAAAAACTTAATGCCTATATGAAAACTTTCTCGCATTCTACTCTGGCCGCAACCGTTAACGTTTGCCGTTAAATGTACATGTATACGAAATTTATCCCAGACTCTAAATTCTAAAATTATCGCTTATAAAGAGGAGACATTCAGATTTGGAAGAGTGATAATCTACACATGCAGTATGCACCCCTCTAAAATAAATAAATAAATAAATAAATAAATAACAATTTTTTAAAGGTAAACAAAGTAAGGAAAACACCGTAGTAACAGACTACACAAAAACAAATTTACAAAACGAAATTGTTTCTAGTGAAGAAATGTTAAAAGTACACAGTGCCCCGTTTGTTTTTTCACCCGAAAAGAGAAACAGGTAATGTTATAAAGATCCAACTGCTACGCAATTATTATATTGGAGTAGATTTTTTCCCACGAATATGTATATTTTTTTTTTTTTTTTTTTTTTTTTTTTTTTTTTTTTTTTTTTTTTTTACAAAGGCATCACCACATTATCAAGGCCCAGAGGCCACTCAAGGATAAGGGTTAAAGAGTGTACAGTAGAAGTTGGTCAATATAGTAATCATTAGTAATGAAAATTTGGTAAATTTAATAACTTATATGGAACGGCTCATCAAGAACTTATTTACTTTAGACTTGAACAAAACCATATTGTAGTCAGCCGGAAAGCAGGAAAACGGAAGACAATTCCACAGGCGTGCAGTTCTAAGAAAGAAGCTTTGTTCATGGAATCTACGTTTAGGTTTAGGCACAGATAAAGAGTGGGGGAAATTATTGATAGTGTTTACAGCTAGACGAGTGTTTCTTGTGAAAGTTTGGCGAGGGGGGACCATAGATTGAAGCTCAGTTGAACACTTTCCATGAAAATAACGATACATCAGAGACAAACTCGCAACATCTCTTCTGTGAGATAGAGGTTGCAAGGAGGAGAAAAGGACATCTCCTACGAGGCTACGAAGTCTATTTTGAACTCTATCAAGGCAGGACAAGTTCTTTCTAGCAGCTCCTGCCCAGATGTGGCAACAGTATTCCATCCTTGGACGTACCTGGCTCTTATATAGATAGAGAATAGCATCAGCAGTGAGATATCTACTGGATCGATAGAAAGATCCCACCATTTTTCCAGCGGCCTTGGCAACAGATTTGATATACGTGTTCCATTTAAGATCAGGAGTAATGGTCAAGCCCAGAAGCTTGTCAAAACTTGAGGCCTCCTGAAGACGAGAGCCATTCATTTCAATTGATGACAAATGTGGATTAGAATGTTGATGATGTAAAGAGAGAAGCTTGGTTTTAGATGCATTAAAAGTAACCAGCCACTCCTTTCCCCATTGTACTACGTGCTCAAGATCAGAGGAGAGAGAATTGGAGAGAACTTGCTCGTTTACTGTCTTAGATGTGCTACCATAAATGGTAGTGTCGTCAGCATAAATGTCTACAAATGATGTAAGGATATGATTTGGAAGATCATTAATGTAGATCAGGAAAAGAGTTGGGCCCAGGATGGATCCCTGAGGGACACCGGCATTAATATTGTGAGCTTCTGATTTTTGCCCCTCAACTACTACTCTTATGAATCTATCAGAAAGAAATGATTTAATAATTGAGAAGACTTTTCCAGCTATACCATAGCTAGCGATCTTATGAAGTAAACCTTTATGCCATACCCTATCAAAGGCTTTAGATATGTCAAGAGCAATTGCCCTAGAAAGATTGCCACCGTCGAGAGATTTGCTAATCCTATGCGATATAACTGTAAGGACATCTGCTGTAGATCTAGCAGAACGGAAACCATATTGAGTGTCACTAAGAAGGTTATTTTTGTTGAGATGTTTGATTACTTCTGTATTTAATACAGATTCTAGCAACTTACTCATGACGCACAGGAGACTTATTGGCCTGTACTGAGAGGGGGATGAGCGATCACCTGAATTCTTAAATACAGGGCATACTGATGAGATTTTCCAGGGAGATGGGAAACTATTCTCCTTAAGACAACGTTTAAACAGTTTTGTAAGTATGGGCGCTAGTTCAGGTTGAAGTTTTTTGAGTACTATAATTGGAATACCATCAGGGCCAGTTGCTTTACTGGAATCAAGGTTTTTGATTAGCTTGGCAACATCACGTACAGATATACGTATATCACATAGCGTGTTTTCTGATACAAGAGGAAATATTGGGGGTTGGCGGTCTTGGTCGCAAAGGGTAGAATTAGCTGCAAAGTTCTTGACAAAGAGTTTGGCTTTGTCTGATGCTGACGAGATTACCTCAGATCCATTGATAATAGTTGGGATGGAGCACACGCTTCTGTTCAGGATTCTGTTTGCTATTTGCCAAAACTGGTGGGAACCAAGCCGCTGCTCAGCTACTTTGGACTTAACAGATTGAGCATACAACTCTCTTGCGTTCCTTATTACTTTCTTACAATGGTTGCTGGCAGTCCTGAAAACGGCTTTAGTTTCCATACATCTATTACGTTTGAAGCAGTGGAAAAAGTGATTTCTGTGCGCAATGGCAGCAGCACATTCTGGAGAGAACCATGGCTGGCTGTTAGGTTTTTGCTGAAATTTTTTAGAGGGTATGAAATGGTCAATACCTACAATTAACCATTCAGTTAGGTCTAATACTATAGAGGACACATCCTTTTTAAACATGGAATGCAGAGGTAGATCAGATATAAATGTACGGAAGCTATCCCAGTCAGCCTTAGTGTATCGATATACTGTACGATGAAGAGGTACGTCTGGGGACTTATTACATTTCATTTTTATCTTAATTGATACAACAGAGTGGTCGGAAGATCCAAGAGGCGACAGAACAGAAACTGAACATAGTTCAGGGCAAGTTGTGAGAAAAAGGTCTAGTAGGCTCGCATACTGGCCGTCATTATCGGGCACACGGGTAGGTTCCTGAACAATCTGAGTGAGGTCATAGGCAATGGAGAAATCATGACAGAACCTCCCCTCATCATCGGTCTTGTTTGAGTGGGTCAACCATTCGACGTTGTGAACATTGAAGTCTCCACATACGTGAATGTTAGCTGAAGGATAAGTAGAAAGGACTTGGTCAATTTTCTCAGATATGCTTTGAAAGATAGTAACTCCGCTGTTGTGGGGGCGATAGAGAGTAAATATAAATGCAGTAGTGTGAGCTAAAGCAACCCGGAAGCACATATAAGGTAAGTTAGGATCTTCCCTGGAGATGTCCCTCCCACATGGAAAGCTATCTTTAATATAGGCACATATTCCATGCCCATGGCGATCTTGGGGGTCAGATTTAGAAGTTAAGTTAGAGTATCCTGTAATTGCAAACTCATCAAGGGAAATAGCCTGTCCAATGCCAGTTTCACTTAAAAATAAAAGGTCTGGTTTAGTCTCCTGTAATTGGGTTTCAACCTCTGGAAGGTTAGAACGTAGACCCCTGATGTTGGAGAAGGAGACATGGTAGTAGGGGTCTACGTTGGAAGTTGGAGAACCGGGTTTAATCGTGTATTTTTTCTTGAAACTTGTCATGATGAAATTTTGGAATTTGTGGACTAGGTCGACAGATTTACTTAGAGCAGGACAGAGAGGGGAAACTAAGAGAGAAAAAGAAACGAAGAATTTTTTTGTTTTTTTTTTGTACCACATGATAAGGTAAAGCCGTAACAATTACCCACTAGTATGGCATCGAGAGGCCCCACCAGAAGCTACTGCATGGTCCAGATTCCATTCACCAAATGGCAATACAGCAGCCCCAGTACTTTGCACCTGCTGATAGGACAGCCTCCTTAGTGGTTAATCCAAGGTTCGGGTCCCTGACTATCAGGCGGATAACGTCAGCCCAGACAAAACGTTTACCTCCAGCACCCTTACTAGTGACATGGCTACAAGGATAGACATAGAAACAGAAAATTTCCACCAACTCTGCCAACTGTTCGCGCAAAAATACTGCCAACCTAGAAAACAGCTTTTTCTTCTCCCTTTGTCAGAAAAATCACTCATTTAAAAATGAGGACTGAGGGACAAATAAGAAGAAGCGAGAGTAACAGGAGCTGCCGATAACGCATCCACAAGGTAAAATTAATTCCTCAAACAAAACAGGGTTGCATGCATCACTTTTACAACACTTTGCGAAGATTAAATTCAAAATAACGACACAGAACAGCATTTCTACAGTCCCATCCTAATTTAATTCAAACTCCATCCATCACATAATTTAGATCCTAGAAAATGTTCCAAAATTTAAGGTTTTTTGGTGCGTTTTAAAAAATCAAAATTCATGGAATCTTACTTAATCGATGTCTAATAAATCAAACTAATACCTATCCAAAACATTTCAATTATCAAATACGAGGGGAGATGGGCATTTCTACAGAATTGGGACGAAATTTTGTGGTCGATAAATGGAGTTTTTAGATTAAAAAAAAAAAAAAAAAAAAAAAAAACAATGGTTTTAATAGATTTTTTTGTCAATCCTAATAAATTACAATTGTAGCTTCCAAATTATGCAGTCGGAATTACCTGGATATTACAGAATTATTCAACAAAACAACTTTAATCATGTTAGCAGATGAAAAATTGCCGCCATCTTGTTTAAATCAAAACGGAAAATTACATCCCTTTTAGACTCTAGCGGGTCTTATGTTCGTTTTCAGATTCTATTTTTATTTTCTTTAATAAATAATTTTCTACGCTATCGATTTTCGTAATTTTTGGATATACTCGTTTTAAAAATAAAAGGAATACGTATATACGATTGTTTTCATGTGAAATGTGTTAGGATTTCCGAAATTTCGTCCCAATAGTGTAGATGTGTCGAAAAATGTGCTCGTATTATGCCCACGCCCCACCACACCACTGGTGGGTGGTGGGCATAATACGAGCACATTTTTTAGGGTGATGGGTGGACTGGTGGGGCCCACCAGTCCACCCACCACCCTAAAAAATACTTCAACATTCAAAAAGAAACTTAAATTTGAGTAATACGTCATTAATTGATGTCCAATATTTATTAAAACCTAAATAAAAAAATAAAAAAAATAAAAAATACAAATAAAAATCGAAGATATATTTTTAAGCTCCTTTTTACTTTTAAAATAAAACAAAATATAGCCCATATTTGAACCCCTTACGACTAGCAGCTGTGTTTCAAAATGTATAATGATCGGTTAATTAGTTTAGGAGTGAACCCTACCTAACTTTATAAACATACAGACGGGCAGAATAAATATACAAAATAGACAATATTAGACTTGGGAATATTAACTCCACTTTTAAGAAATAAAAAGAAAAACACAAACTCAGCACTATTTGGAAACATTATAGTCAAGGTTTTTGTTTACAAAATAAAGAAATAAACTAAAAGGCGACATTGACTTTATTTTACTAAGATGCCACTATTCCGAATTCGTGGCAGTGGGTCGAATTTTTTATGCAAATCGCCCGAGAGAAGGCATGAAGCCACTTGATGTAAGGAGCTAACAAGAACGAAAGATGATTATAGCAAAGACAGGAGGTGCCAATTGACTTTTTTTTTTTTTTTTTACAAGGTAGTCACCACTTATCAAGGCCCGGAAGCCACTCGGGGATAAGCGTTATTGCGTGTATAGTACTCAATGGGATAGTATCGTAGTAATCGTTAGTATTGGAGATTTGATAAAGAAAAGACCAGGATTGTAGGTAAAAGGAAAACAGAGCAGGAAGAGAGTTCCACGACCTTGTAGTCCTTGGAAAAAATGTAGAATAGGAAGTTGTATTCCAATGAGGTATTAAAACAATGACTGGATGGAAATCATTAGACCAACGAGTTGGAACCAGACGAAGCAGGGAATAGATCAGACAATTCTGAGGAACACATGCAATAATAGTATTTGTAGAAAAGACTGAGACTAGCAACATCACGTCTGTAGTGTTGCACTGTTGCAGTGAAGAAGAGTGGGTGGGGGAAACCAAATTACAGATACGTTTCTGCAATTTACCAAGGACCCTAAAATCGAACAGAGATTATTCACCAGCCCAAATATGACAACAGTATTCGATACTTGGTCTGATAGTAAATTTGTAGAGATAGAGAGAACCGATTTAACAAGAAGCAGAAACAGCAGTGGATTCAATATATGGGCTCATACTTCTCTTGTATGAAATATACGTAAACAATGTTTTAAGTTTCAAATTAATCAAATAATTGTATACTAAAAGTAAATTTTAAAAATGGCTTTTTTTTTTCTTTTTAATTATTTGATGATTACCGTTTTTTATTTTATATCTAATTTTCATTACCCCCCTCCATGTTAAGAACGGGGTGTTTATTCCGAAAGCAGTTCTTAACATGGGGAGGTTGAGGTGTTTATAATACGCTGGGCTGGGGCACGTCGTAAAAATTTACCAAAAAACATACCAGCAAATTTTAATAAATTATAAAATTGAGTACAGGAGAGGCAGTAAATTGATGTCGGTTTGCTGTTGTGAATTCGGAATAGCGGCATCTAAAATCTAAATAACGATTCTGTTATGTCTTTATTTTATTTACGTTTTTGTATTGTTAATTTGACATGGTTGTTGGATGTAGGGTTAAGGAAGGGCACTTTTTTTTTTCAATTACTCATTATTTGATTCTTGTTGAAATGGATTTCGAAATCAGATTTTAACCAACCATGTAAATTACTGAATTAACAAATGAAAAGTAATAAGAAAGACAGTTATATTGAAGTTTTCAGCTTTAAGGTGTCTGTCAATGAAAAAAAGAAACGTTAAATTAGTTCTAACTTTATATGGTTCAATAATTAATAATTTAATGACTAAACATTACCTTGTTAATATTATTTATTAATGCTGAGAGTGTGATCCAGTATCCACGCTATTTTTTTAATCGTATTTCCAAGTTTAATTAAAGTTTTTTTTTAATTCAATTATAAGGTTAAAGTACAGAATATGTACAAAACACCCTCCCCTCCCATGTTAAGAATGACTTTTTAAATAACGTTATTATTTCAGCACGGATCACTCTCTGCATGAGTACCATTAATTTTAATTGAACCCAAATTATGGTTTTCCTTAACCTTACTACTAACCCTAAGTCTAGGTGGCAATACGAAGATTCTTTTTTTTAAAGTTTCCATTTGCCTTTTTTTTCTTCTTCTTGTTTTACTTTTTATAAGTTAGCTATTTTTATCGGGGCCATGAAACTTCTAGGAACTCTTAAAAGCTGGGCCCTTTTCAATAATAAAAAAAAAGTTAACTTTCTACTTTAAAAATACGTTTGTTTACTATCTAGAAAGAATGCATGTGTTATAGGCACCTTATAAATTCTTTGGTATTGTAGACGAAAAAAAATGATTTTCTAAATAAAACATATAAACAATATTTAAAAATAGGTAAAATGATACTTACTGGAATAATTTTAACGCATGGAGAAAAGAAATGTCTTTTTATAGACGTACAAATCCAGGTCAGGTCTTAAAAAGTTGAATGGATATTTTTTTTTTTTAGAGAGAGAGTTTTTTGCGATATGTTATTGATTATGAATATATATATATATATATATATATATATATATTAGAACATCAAAATAAAATTTCAGTTAATGCGTTCAATATTCAATAATGACTACAAAGAAAATCCAGGCAAGGAGTGTTTTTGATGCCTACACACGCATCGGCTGAATTCTTGTCGCGTGTTCTGGGTTGGTTCAGCCACTTGTCGCGTTGTCAGGGTAATAGTTTACTTTTTTTTTTTTTTTTTAGATATTAAAAACAGGGGTTGGATGTCTTGCTAGGGATGCGTCGTTTTATCCCCTAGTTGGTATGTTCTTTTTAAAAAAATTTTCTGCCAACCCCGATTTTTTGTCCACGTTTAAATATGTGCCGTCAAGTTGAACTGAATTGATTTGAGGCTTAAGTGAGTGGAGTGGCATAGCAGTGACTTAAATAATAACAACCTTGCACAGCCAGCTGTAGTTTTTCGTCCGACGCGGAAAAAAGGGGTGCGGGGGGAACAGAGAGCTCTCTCTCTCTCTCTCTCTCTCTCTCTCTCTCTCTCTCTCATATATATATATAGATAAATATTACTCTTTCTTCTACCGTCCTTTCTCTCACACACACTCTCACCCTATGTCTCCCCCTCCCTCTCTCTCTGCTTCATAAACTAACTAATCATGACTCATTTATTCGGATCACTTTCAATTATACCTATCAACTGTAAAGCTAATAAATGAAAGGTCCTCAGTGTTGTTTAAGTGAGGGAATGTGATTTTACGTACAACCAACATACTGCGGAACTTTGGAATAGAGTCCGCATCGTATTCTGCTGCTTTTCAAAGAAAAAAGTATTTTTTTAATGAGAAAATAAGGTATTTTTTTTTACATTAGGTCCACCCTCACAAATTTCTTTAAAATGACGACTTTTAAAGGTTTTCGACTATACTGAATTTGTTGTTTTTTTTACATGGAGGTCACCACTTATCAAGGCCCGGAAGCCACTCGGGGATAAGGGTTATTGCGTGCGCAATAATCAATGTGATAGTGTCGTATTAAATCGTTAGTATTGGAGATTTGATAAAGTGTCTTATTTAAGGGGCCAGTTCATCAGGAATTTGTTTATGTTGGACTTGAAGGCATCCAAGTTATAGTCAAGTGGGAAACAGGCAAACGGAAGAGAGTTCCACAGGCGTGCAGTTCTAAGATAGAAGCTGTGTTCATGGAATCTACGTTTTGATTTAGGAACAGAGTGGGGAAAATTATTGACAGTGGTTTCAGCTAGACGGGTGTTTATCGTTAAAAGTAACCAGCCACCTCTTCCCCCACTGTACTACGCGCTCAAAGAGAACTTTGTCATTTACGGCCTTTGATGTGTTGCCATAGATGGTCGTTACGTTTCATCAGCATAGATATCAGCGAATGATTTAAGTATGCGTTTTGGGAGATCATTGATGCAGATCAGGAAGAGAGTTGGGCCCAGGATGGACCCCTGAGGGACTCCAGCATTAATACTGTGGGCCTCTGATTTCTGTTCATCAACCACTACTCTACTCTACGAATTAGAACATCCCATTTAAATTTTGCAGAAACGAGTAGTTTTCGAGATATAAAGATCTGTATTATGCACTATAATTCACTGGCGGACATGTTTGTATATGCGCGTGATAAACAAATCTATGTAATTTTTTTTTATATTAGGTCCACCTCTACAATTTTCTTTAAAAATGCTAAGGAGGTCATTCGGAATAAACACCCCCAACCTCCTTATGTTAAGAAGGGATTTCAGAATAAACACCCCTTGCAACCTCTCCATGTTAAAAATTTTGGTGATGAACCTAATGTGAATAATATATTTCGGAAAAAAATATAATTGTAAAGTTGTAGAGTAACACTATCTTCTACACCCCTCCCCCTCCGGCGCTGAAATAAATTAGATTATTTTTAGACGAGTATGTGTGAACACGAACACCCTGAAAAACTTAACGGACAGAAAAAAAAAGTAATAAATAAATAAAAATAAATAAATAATAATTTAGAGTTTATCGTGGGGATAAGTTTTGCAGATAAATTTAACTTAAAATGGTCCCGCATTTTCAGGCCATTTTAGCATTTTAGAACAATTAACTAAATCTTTTTACTGTTCACCAGAGTGGCAAACTCCTACAACCGTACGTAATCGCTTTAAAAAAGCAGACATATCTCCTATAGCAAAATATTTGTTTCAATTAGTTAACTGTCCTAAAACGCTAGAATGGACTCTTAAAATTCAGTATGTTATTGCTATACATCTTATGAGATGACTGACCAATTTTCATGATTTTGGGTTCAATTGAACAGCTACAGCAGAAATTGGAATACACTCTACTAAAGCCTGATAAATTTCAAAAATGCGCTCTGGACGTGAGGAAACTTTAGAAGAAGGATATGCAATATTCTGTTTTAATCTTGGAAAAAAATGCCACAGAAACGTATGGAATACTTTAGACTGCTTTTGGACCACCTTGCATGAATTGAGGATCAGTTTTTGAGTGGCATAAAAGATTCAAGGAAGGCAAGAAGTCTGTGAGGGATGATGAGAGGTGTGGGAGGAGTAAGGAAGTTAGAACATCGGAGTTGATTGGCCAAATAAAGAATTTCATGGATAAAGACTGTCGTGTGTCTATAGAAACAATAAGTACACAGTTTGATGTCAGTGTGGGAAATTATTCACAAGGAACAGAAGATGCGGAAGATTTGCACAAAGTTTGTCCCAAAGGTGCTCAAAGAAGATCAGAAAGAAAGACGTCGCTATGACAGCAGGGAGATGGTCAAGGTGATCAATTCATATCTCACAGTTCTTGATACTCTGGTGACCTGCAATAAAAACTAGATCTACTGCTATGACTCAAGAGACCAAAAGACAGAGTTCCCAGTGGAAGCATGCTGGTTGTTCCAGACCTAAGAAGGCCAGCCAGAGCAAATCTACCCAGAAACTTATGATGATCCCTTTTTTTTTTTTGACAGCACAGGCATGATCTGCATGCTCTGGGTTCTCACTTGATGGACAGTCAACAAGGAATATTATGTTGAGGTTTAAAGGGAGTTCAGTAAGAGATTTTGTCGGAAGAGGCTAGCATTCTTAAAACTGAGGTCAGTGGCATTTCCAACAAGACAATGCACCAGTTCACAACTCCATCCTTGTTGCAGACTATTTGACCAAGATGGGCATCAAGACGGTTCCTCACCCTCCCTATAGTCCAGACCTTGCTTCCTGTGACTTTTGGTTATTCCCTAAGCTCAAGGAAAACCTAGGAGGTTGTTATTATAAGACAATTGAGGAGATGAAAGAGGCTGTGACGAAAGTCATTGACACGCTCACACAAGAGGATTTCCATAGGACCTAGAAATTGTTGAAACAGTTCAAGTGCACTGCAGCTGGAGGAGATTACTCCAAAGGAAATTACAGTTTCGTGTGTTATCAATAAAAGTACCCATACGGAAAAAGTCTGGAAATTTATTGAAGGCATTACATCGACATTTGTAGCCTATAGCAGTAGACTTTTTTTTTCTTTTCTTTTTAAATAAAAACACAATAGCAGTTGTTCTACTTGATGAATTTTCGTGGGTTTTGGATATATTTTCGATATGACAATTAAGTATGTAATATTGTTTTTGCTTAAAATGACATATTTAAAAAAAAAAATCGATATATATATATATATATATATATTTATTTTTTTTTTTTTACATAGGCGTCACCACTTATCAAGGCTGATCGGCCACTCAAGGATAAGGGTTAAAGAGTGTAAAGTAGTCAAAAGGACAATATAGTACCTATTTACTATGCCTCCCCACGGGACAGAGTTAGACACCAGGGTCGTTTTTTTCGATAAATTTGTTAACTTAAGTGGAACGGCTCATCAGAAACTTGTTTAGGTTGGACTTGAAGACAACCATATTATAGACAGCTGGAAAGCAGGAAAACGGAAGACAATTCCACAGGCGTGCAGTTCTAAGAAAGAAGCTTTGATCATGGAATCTATGTTTAGGTTTAGGCACAGATAAAGAGTGGGGAAAATAATTGATAATGTTTTCAGCTAGTCTAGTGTTTCTTGTGAAAGTTTGGCGAGGGGGGACCATAGATTGAAGCTCAGTTGAACACTTTCCATGAAAATAACAATAAAGCAGAGACAAACTCGCAACATCTCTTCTGTGAGATAGAGGTTGCAGCGAAGAGAAAAGGACATCTCCCACCAGGCCACGAAGTCTATTTTGAACCCTATCAAGGCAGGACGTCTTTTCTAGCAGATCCTGCCCAGATGTGGCAACAGTATTCCATCCTTGGACGTATCTAGCTCTTATATAGATAGAGAATTGCATCAGCAGTGAGATATCTACTGGATCGATAGAAGGATTCCACCATTTTTCCAGCGGCCTTGAATACAAAATAATCCGAAAAGCGCAAAGTTTAAGCAAAAAAAAAAAAAAAAAAAAAAAAAAACAAGGCCACACGCCAAAATTCTTTCCTTTCTTTTCAGATTAATGAACGCTCCCTGGAACGCGCTGCGTACAACATCGAAGCCGATGCGTATTTTGCTCAGGAGGCCTTACTCGTGTACGTCAGGCAAAGATGTTGCTTTTGTTTGAAACAAAAAAGTAGTTGCATCTTTTTAGGGTTCCAAATTATCGACTGGAAAAAAAAAAATTAAAAATCTCGAAGTAAAACCAGAGTTATATCCCTTAGATCGATCAGTAGAAAATTAATGCCTGGCTTAATTTTATGATTTTATATAAATACGAGCAGGCCGCCCGGTATTGCCCGATCGTAAAATACGCTTAAATATGATATTTTGATTAATGCAGATTTCATATTTATTATTGTATTATATTGGACCCAATATATAGTAACGATTTAAGAAGTAAAAAAAAAATAATAAAAAAGGACTCGTTCGTTCTCCACCATCGAGAATCGAAACTAAAAGGATTTACTTTTCCTTTGACGTTAATCCCTGAGATCTGAAGATACGTTTGCTGCAAGGCTAAAAATTAAAACATGAACCAATAGCTTTTACATCACACATGCGTATTCGTAATGCCGCCGTTCGACCCTCACCTGGCAAATTCCATTTTTTTAATTTTCACACCTTTTCACAGATTTTCCCCAGCTAAAACCCAAATATAAAGTTTTGCATATATATCCTATATATTAAGTTTCATGTCGATACCATGGAGGAAGGAGTTTGGTCGGCAAAATTTTTTTAAACAAATATATATATATATATATATATATATATATATATATATATATATATATATATATATATATATATATATATATACTTGTTTATTGTTATATAAACATGTTTACAACCTCGTTGAATTCACTAGTCTATTACTTTTGAATAAAAAAAACCCGAGTATATATATATATATATATATATATATATATATATATATATATATATATATATATATATAAAGTCTGATGAGAAGGAGAGTATTTCTTCGAAACTCCGCGGATTAAGGACTATCCGCTTATCTTGAGCTTCCTTTTTTAAAATTAAATATGTTTTTAACTCTTTTTCAAGATGTCTTTTAACATGTTTTATTAATCATTTGTTCATATATATATATATATATATATATATATATATATATATATATATATATATATATATATATATATTTATATATATATATATATATATATATATACGCATACATAAATATATAAAGAAAATATTACACAATTATAAATCATGTATTATATCTGCATGAATATAATTACACGTAATAGTTAATTAAAGGTGATCATCCCATAAGAAACCCGAAAAAAACTAATAGGGAATTAATTAAAATGAATGTTTAAAAGGGTTTCTTATATGAATATCAATACAAAAAAAAAACAAAAAAAAATTATCGGAGTATAGATTAGTGTGAATACTAACAAAACATATTTTTATGACTTGGTGCATTATCAAGACATTAAGGGAGGTAACTGGTGCTACCAGATCAGGCTGTCTGGGGATATTGGCTTCCTGAGACGAAATGCACCTAACATTGATGTTTTTTGTTTTTCTACCATCATTTTGCAAAACTTAACTATGTTCTGCAAAACAACAACCCACCTTTTCCTTCTTCCCATTTTCCCTTTCTCTTTCTATCTCCCCATTTCCTGACTGGTTTCCTAACGTAAAATGTACCAATACTGTAACCCTTTTCCCTCTCCCATTGCAAAACTCATACATGTTCTGCAGGGCAGGAAACAAAAAGGATAAAATCCACTATAAAAAAGCCAAACCAAACACTACAAACTAGCAATAGAAAATACGAAGAGCTTGAAGAATAAAACCCTTCTACAAAATAACTGGATGCAACCTGAATACTATTTCCAAAATAACGGAATTTGTCATTAAATAACCTGGAAATGATTGATATGCCATAAAACAACCAAACTAAACCAAACCAAACTCTACAAATATATATTTGAAGATATAAATAACTGTTTCCAAATTAACTGAATTCGGCATTAAATAACCCGAAAAGGTTTGATATTCCGCAAAACAAAACAACAAAACCGAAACGGAAGGAGGTAAACTGTAATGTCCTAATATACCATCAAGGGAGATAACTCATCCCATTTTTAGAAAATGTTCGAAAGTAATTTATACTTTGAAAAATTGCCGAATAAATCAAATTTCGCTTGAAATAAAGTTTTATAAAAAAAAAAAAAAAGAAAGAAAGAAAAGGCAAGTATTATGGTTATATTCTGGACCTTTTATTTTTTTTAGTTTAGGATGACAAAGTAAGGAAGATGACTTATGTTTAGATTTTCTAAAAGAAATCTTCTTTGAAATTAACGCCCAGGTACATTTTTAAGTTTCTTTTTTTTTTTCTCCTTTTTTTTTTTTAAATTTTATATATTGAATTTTCACCCCAGACAAAGCATAGTGACACTTTGATGTAAGAGGCTACTTTGTGGGACATAATTTGCAGGGATATTATGTAGGGAGTTGATCAGCAAGATGTTTGTTTGCATTACACTTGAACTTCGGTATATTAGTACAGTCAGGAAAGCAGAAACCCGGAAAGGAATTTCAAAGTCTAGCAGTCCTAGGGAAGAAACTCTTAGAGTAGAAGGCTTTATGGCATCTTAGGATCTTTACTTTGTAGGGGTGGAATTTTGCTGCTTGTTGGGTTTGTCAGGGGTATTTACGCCGGGAGTGTACAAGGACTTTTTTAAACAATTCTTTTTTACTCATGTCCCCCCCCCCTAACAAGGCATATCACTACTTGAACGTAAGGGGCTACTATTTGGGATCATGCCTAGGAAAAATTAACAAGATGTTCGTTTAAGTTGCATTTAAACTTCTGCATGTCAGTATAGACAGGAAAGCAGGTAGCAGGAAGGGAATTCTAGCTGTTCAAGGAAAAAAAAACTATTAGAATAGAAAGCTTTCTGGCATTTAGAGACCTCACTGCTGAGGTGAAAAGTTGAGATTTTGTTGCTAAGTGGGTTTGTTGGTGATATGTACGTCAAGGGGGCACAAATGCAACGAGTTCATCAGAGCACATTCCATTAAAATATTTATAAAACATGCACAGAGATGCAACATTGTGGTGATGAGACAGAGGTTCAAGCTTAGTTGACAAAGTGGAACCTAATAGATTGGAAACTCTTTTTTGGACCTATCCAAAGGAGAGGCTAGTGGTAGATCCACCAACCCACAAGTGGCAACAATACTTAATACATGGGTGAATGGTTACCTTGTAGAGGTACAGGATACTCTCAAGTGTGTATAATTTTCTAGCTCAATAGAGGGATCCCACATTCTTTGCAGCAACCTTCACAATGTCCTTGATGTGTTTGTTCCAATTCATATTGCCCATGAATGTTAGGCCAACGAGTTTGAACAAAGAATTCTCAGTTAGGGTGTGTGTTACTTGTCATGGATATTGGTGGTTTGGGAGGTGTCTTGTAATTGTTAAAGGGGAGCAACTTAGTCTTACTAACATTAAATGTTACCATCCATTTGCAGCCCTATTCCACAACGGTCTGAAGATCATTTTCTAACGATTCTGCCATTGTCTTAGATTTATGCACATCCGTTCTTCCCTCGTTCATTGCATCATCAGCAAATATACCCATCTCGGACACAATATTATCAGAGAGGTCGTTTATGAATATAAGGAATAATAATGGTCCAAGGATTGAAAGGTACTCCTGCATTAATATTATGCTGCTTGGATATGTGTCCATCAATGATAACCTAGATGGTCCTATTATCTACGAAGGATCTAATTATATTTAGTATATTCCAGGTATACCATACAATTTAATTTTCGTTAGCAGGCCTTCATGCCAGACTTTGTCAAAGCTCTTCATGCCAGACTTTGTCAAAGCCCTTTGTGCCAGACTTTATCAAAGCCCTTTGTGCCAGACTTTGTCAAAGCCCTTCATGCCAGACTTTGTCAAAGCCCTTTGTGCCAGACTTTGTCAAAGCCCTTTGTGCCAGACTTTGGCCTTGGATATATCAAGGGCTACAGTACTGGCTTTTCCCACCTTATCCAGTACATGGTACAGAGATGACTGCTAAAAAATCTGCAGTAGAACGACATTGCCTGAATCCATACTGTTTGTTTGTTTTGCGAGCTGGTGGACTAGTGCTTGATTAATTAAGGTCTCAAAGATTTTAACGAAAATTCATCAAGTAGAACAACTGCTATTGTGTTTTTATTAAAAAAAAAGTCTAAGGTTAAAATGTTGGTCGCCATTAAAATATAATTTGAATAGGAAAAAAAACGGTTGCTTTTTTTTTCTTTCTTGATCAAAGTGTATTTTATTGCTTATAAAACACACACACACACACACACACACACGATATGATTTGGGAATCTTAAGGAGGACACCCCCCTCTCGATAACTACGATCAGCATAGACTAGCAAGGGTACAGTGACGAGGATGGCCATAAACACCCACTCCCCAATTTTTGAATGGCCTTGTGCCTAATTTTTTCTGTTTTGGTTGTAAACTTTCAGAGTGAATAAAAAATTGATAACTCAAAGTGTAGCATCTGTTCTGATGCTCCACTACACGTTTTTGGTTTCGGTTAATGGAGGAGATATCCTTCATGACTGATACATTTTTTTATTTTTGTTACTAACCAGAGTGCCCTTTTTTTGGGAGGGGGGGACTGGCTTCCCCTCACATTAAAAACCAATCTTGTGTCTAACTCTGCCCTCGTGGAGAGGCAAGTAAAAAAAAAATCTAAAAATTTACGTTTCAAGTTATGTCCCCTGTGTATGAACTTTTCATCGTCTACTCGACCCAATTTTCTCGGAAAAAATACTATAAATAACTTTTTACTCAATGAATTTGCGTAATTTTTTGATATAGTAATATTTTCGACATGACAATAAAGTACGTAATATTGTTATTGTCTAAAATTACTTATTAAAATAAAAAAATCGCCCTGTCGACTCTATCATAACAAGCACCAATGGTGTGTCAGAAACTTTGTGAAAAATATTGAATAATTCGACCCCCTGTCTTTCCAAGCTTATAACTACTCGAAAAATGTAATTCAAACCCTAATTTTTTTTCAATTAATGGAGCAAGGACGAAGGGTTCATTAAAAAAAAAAAAAAAGAACAACGTGATTTGAAAAAAAAAAAAAGGTTTTAAACTTCGGACTTTACAGGTAAATTTCTAAAAACACTTCTTTTTTTGTTTTAAATTTGAATATATTATTTATTGATCTTTTATCTTCAATTTGTGATATATAAAACTTTGGTGAGTAAATTAATTATTTACTTTTTATAGACATTTCAAAATGGGGGGGGGGTAAAATAATTCGACCCCCTGTCTTTTCAAGCTTATAACTACTCGAAAAATGTAATTCCAACCCTAATTTCTTTTCAATTAAAGGAGCAAGAACCAAGGTTTCATTTAAAAAAACAAAAAAATAAAAAAAACATGGTTTTAAAAAAAAAGGTTTTAAACTTCGGACTTTACAGGTAAATTTCTTCAAAACACTTCTTTTTTTTGTTTTAAATTTAAATATATTATTTATTAATCTTTTATCTTCAATTTGTTGTATAAAACTTTGGTGAGTAAATTAATTATTTACTTTTTAATAGACATTTCAAAATGGGGAGGGGGGCATGAATTAAAAAAAAACGTTTGTCTAAAATATTATATTCGGTTTTATTGGAAAGAGCATAAAATTTCACATTGATCCTGAAAATATCGTAAAAATAGAATCAATAGATAAAATTTTTATAGATTTTTAAAGTTTAAAAATTGGAGAATACTGAACTCTCAAAATTCAATTAATTTTATTACTGTTTAAAAAATATATATATATTTCTATTACTTTTTATACAACTTTAATAGTTTATTTTGGAAGTATCATCCATACAGAAAATAAACAGCCCACCTTTAAAACAGAAATTACGAGTTTTTTTATATTTTATTCGCAGTTTCCTGTTAGGGGTGTCAAAAATTCATACACAAATTCTGATACACCTAAAGCACCATTCTGGACAATCGCCAATTGCTCCATTGAAAAATGTTAAAATATACTTTTTGTCGACTTTTGTTAATTAATTATGTATTTAAGTAAAAAAAAAAAAAAAAAAAATTAAAAGAAATATTCAGGTTTTTTTTATTTTTTTTTTTTTAGAAATAATGCCTAAATCCATTTTATTCATTTAAATTTCACACCAAAATCTTTTCTTTCTTTTCTTTTTTTTTTTTTTTTTAAGACAGATTAAATATGACTAACTGTCCCGTGATTCTTGTGTGCGTGTGTGAATTAACACGTGTGTTTGTTTACATCAACCGCGTCGAATAGAACGCAGTTTCACTAAACACAAAAAACAACGCACCTGTTTTAAAGAAATTTGATAGCATAACGTATCCTGTTCCTTCCTTCTATTATTAACAAAATGTTTTATTTTTTAGTCAATATGTACCCCCAACGCGCTCCACAGTTTTACTCACCCCCCTCTTATATGTAACACGATGTAACTAATTAAATATTATGATCCTAACTTTTTTACCATTTAAAAGAAGCTTCAAATAAACTGCTAATATTAAAAAAAAAAAATTTTACAGCATACAAAAATAATGAAAATCCGAGACAAAAATCGTGTTTACATTATCGACGCTTTAAAACAACGTTCCTCTGTAGTGACGTTTTGGAAGGCATAAACACACCCATGTTTTAAAAATCTAGCAAAAATTAAATAATAAAAGTCATATCTTCCTGAAAATGTCGATATTTATTTATTATTAAATAAACTTTCATAATAAAAGTAGGTTTCGTTAAATATATTAGAGGAAATATAGCTTTTTGGTGTTCTACCCAATCCTATATTTCATGTTACGAAAACTAAACAAAATAAATGTAGGTCAATAAAAATTTCAACATTTTTTAAAGCTGAAAAGATCAAATAATTAATATATATATATATATATATATATATATATATATATATATATATATATATATATATATATAACTATTTTTAAAAAAATAATTCAATTAATTATATTCCCGAGAAAAAAATATAAAGAAAAAGTGTTTTTTTTTTCAATATATATATATATATATATATATATATATATATATATATATATATATATATATATATATATATATATATATATATATATATATAAATATAAATAATATATATATATATAAGTTGTAAATAAATAATATATATATATATATATATATAAATATATATATATATATTATTTATTTACAACTTATATATATATATATATTATTTATTTACAACTTATATATATATATATATATATATATATATATATATATATATATATATAATCCCGTTATTTCATTTACCTTAGTCAAAAAAATAATCATAATGATAAATAAAATCAATATTATTATATTGAAAAAAAAAACAAAAAAAAAAACACTTTTTCTTTTTTTTTTTTCGGGAATATAATTATTTGAATTACAACAACAACAAAAACAACAAAAAGCAGAATTTAAAAAAATTATTATTTTGTAAAAAGCTTTAAATGATATTAAATTCAAATATTATGCGATATGAAGTTTAAACAAAAAAAATTATAACAGGTTTCCTATAAAAAAATATATATTCATATAATAGAATATACGACTCTTGAGGTAAAAAAAATTACAAATCCAAAATCAGCCTAAAAAAATTCGTTTTGATTTTATTATTTAAATTGATAGAGAGTGATCTTTATTTTTGCGCCTTTTTTTAAGTACGGAGGCCTGTGAGCAGCACTATCTTTAGTTCCATAGATAAATTTAGATAATGTCAACAAAAGACGTTAAAATTAATTTTATTTTATTATCTCTTGTCTGTGTAGTTGGTTAATAAAAATCTGTTTGATTTACAAAGATCAGTCTTATATTGTTCTTTATCAAAAAAAAAAAAAATGTTACTTCCATTAACCCTTATAACGCAAATGCCCATCTATAGAAATGGACACAAACACACGAAATGATGACGTTACTGTTAATGTGTACAATGCTGACGTTTTACACAACGCCGTCGAGATACCTATTGGTCAACTTTAAGCTTTCCATCGAAAATAAAATAGAATCATATTTGTACTCAACAAATACAAACACGATTCTATTTATTTTCTTTTAAACAATTACACGAATAAATAGTTGTGGAGTTTACGAACCGTGCTATTTTTTAGATAAGATTTCCAAGTTAATTCAACTTTTACAGCATCTTTTGGTTATTAAATTGTTAGGTGAAATTACAGCCCTTCCCATGTTAAGAATGAGTTTCCCAATGATTACGTTATTATTTCATCATGGTCCGTAATCTGCACAAGTGCCTGACAAAAATAGTAACTGAATCACTGAAAAAGCCTGTATCAACGTCAGTAGAGGCCGCAGGCGATCAAAATACGCTGTTTCTTTTGAGAGATTTATGTCCCAACCGATGGCCGTGGAGAAGAGTGTCGAAGTAACCTCCATCAGGGTTGCCAGACTATAATAAATGTTTGAAGCCAAATGTTTCAGCAAAAAAGGCCAAATTCAAAAGCGAAGCCACATTTCTTAGTAAAAAAAAAAGGCCAAAGAAAAGCAAAATTGAAAATTAAAGAAAAATTGACTATATTGAAGTGTTTAAATAGTTTTTACTGTATTAGTTTTGTCGTGTTTTCTTAGCAAAAACGTTACCTATGAAATTGAAACTGAAAAATGTGTCCCCCCCCCCAGCATATTTTTCGGTTTTACTTTAATAGGGAATGGTTTTATTTTTAATATTTAGGCAAATAATTTAATTACAATACATTCTAAAGTTTAGATATTTTTAACTTTATACAAGAAAACGTTAAAGAATATTTAGTACTATTTTAATATTAAATAATTTAAGGAAAAGTCGGTAAATTTGTAGATGAGAACTAAGGTACCCCCGTCCCCCCAAAATAACAGATATATCTACTGTTTTAGACAATTACGTTTGAATATCTTGAAAAACTTAGGTAAAACAATTATTTTAGAATTCAGAGTGAGAGATCTCTCACATATACATACGGTGATCACCCATTTCTAACAGAATAGCGTTTTAAAAGCATAACTAGAATTATGTTTTTTTACAAGATTATTAACTTAAATTATTTAAATACTAGCAGGACCCGTTAATTGGTGTTGCCCAGTGGAAGCATGCCCCACCCACCCGTAAAAAAATTAAAGTATGGTTGTTGTTGTTGTTGCCTAACTTCCAACCTCCTCATGTTAAGAAAGGCTTTCGGAATAGACACACCCAATCTCTTCGTGTTAAGAACAGCTTTCAGAATGGACTCCCCAACCTCTCTATGTTAAGAACGGTTTTCAGAATAGACACCTAAACCTCCCCATGTTAAGAACGGCTATCAGAATAGACACTCCATTTTGTAAGGAAGGGGTGGTCAAAATATTTTCCCCAAATTTAACCTTGATAATCGTTGTTAGAATATCCCCCCCCCCCAAATGCTATAAACTAACAAAAAATTGGGGGGGGGCAGTGTTGGTCGGATAGAATTAGATTTGTTCCTCAAGCATGCGTACAAATCTGGCGACCACTGATTTAAAGTCCATAATACAGGTCTTTATATCTCGATAACTACTTATATCTGCTAAATATAAATGAGATTTTCTTAATCAGCATAGTCGAAAACCTAGAAAGGTCGGCATTTAAAAAAAGTGTAGAGGTGGAGCTAAGGTAAAATTTTACCTATAAAAAAAGCATAAACAGTGTTTTTATCAACACTGAGTCCGGAAAAGAGAAATAAACAAAATACTCCACAGGAAGTATAATTTGTTTAAAATCAAACATAACAGCTAACGTCCATTTTGTGAGGGGGGGGGGTCAAAGTATTTGCCTCAAATGTAACCTTGATAATCGTTATCAGGATACCCACCCACAAATACTATAAAGCAACAAAAAAATTGGGGGATGGCAGTGTAAAAAAAAAATAAAATAAAATAACTCCAAAATCGAAAAATAAAAAATGATACCCGTACATATTTTTTCAGGGTTTCTTTTTGTTGGGGTCGGGGGGGGGGGGGCGATAGTAGCGTGTTGTTAATGTGTGCATAGGTAAGTGTAAGGTTATTAGTATTTAATTTTCTGTTTATGAGAGGTTATGTTTGTATTTGGTTTATTTTTTAAAACGATTGCCTCTTGTATCGCCATATTTGAAAAGTTCTGGAGCATTTGTCTATGTATTAAGAGGTAGATTCCAGAATAATCGAATTGTCGGCTCTCAACCAATGAGAATGGGTGGAATTTGAGAAGGGAGAATTTATTATTTTTGAATCGGGGAAATGGAAAGATTATGCTATGTCTATGAATTTATGATCCACTTACGAGAGGTGTAAGCACAATATCTGTAGAAGTTGTATTTTTCCTCCCAGTTTTGACTGAGGGCGGTAGAAGGAGGTAATTAGGAACTACTTCCTCTAAAGATGCTGATTGTGATGGTGTTGTTTCTAGGAGGAAATGTAGGATTTTATGATAATGATTAATTTGTGTTGACAATGTGGTTCTAAAGTTACATAAGATAATACCTAATAGTCAAGACAATAAATTTGTATGTGTCATCTGTTGTTGCAAACCTACAGTACTTTCATATTTTCACCTGTGTATTTTTATGGATAAGCACCAGGATAACATTAAGAAGTTTATCAAATTAAAATTAAATTATATATATATTCTAAAGTAGATGAGGACCTCAGCTATCCCTCCTAAAGATGTGATTCTAAGTTTTTCAAATGATTACGTGTGAACATCCTGAAAAAAATATTTTATAATTAATTAGCTTTGCATATAAATTAAACATAAAATGATCCTCCATTGTCGGGCCATCATAACTTTTTAGGGTAGGTAACTTTTTTCTATCTCTAAGTCTGACTGGCAAAATCTTAAAACCAGATGAAATCGCCTTAAAAAGTAAAAAGCACAGAATTTATCTCCCATAGCAAAAATATGCACCAGTTTAGAAGAATTTTTCTTTTACTGACCAAGGACAGACTAAATAAAATATAATATCAGAACAAGTACTACACTTTAACGCATTGATTATAATTTTTTTAAAGATTATGATATAATTAATGCGTTGGAAGTAACATCTATTTAGTATTATATATGAAATCTGAAAAAAACACTTAAAATGAATAAATATGCTAGTATAATCGACAGATTTCTAAGATGGCATCAGTATTGAAAGGTAATTGGTTATTAGCTGAGACTCCACATCTACTTTTAAACATATATATGATTTATTTTTAATTTACCAAGTTATGTTTTCCCTTTATACATTGCATCCAAGATTTTCATAAACTGATGAGATTTTTATCTATATCTTTCACTCCTGCTATTTTTTCCACATTTAACAAATTTTACAATTTTTGCTAGTGCCAATTTTTCCATGCCATTTTTATTGATACAGTTTGTACATAAGTTCCTATTTGTCTACTCTTTTTGTTTATCATATTCTTAGAGAAGAATTATTTCAGTCGCCACAATACCACATTTACTCATGGGGGGGTATCAACTTAAAATATCTCTAAAATATTGATAAATTTTAGTCATAACTCTAAAAGTAGATTTTGTTTCCAAGAACAATCTATGCGACATCATTATTAAGACAAATGCATCTATTAAGTCAAGATAGTTAGAAAATCTATAATTATTGATTTTTAATGGAACTTTGGGACTTACTCAGGAAAAAAGTATATAATTCTTTTTAAACATTTCTTTTTAAATACAACTTTAAATAGCTATTTGAGAGATAGTTTAACAGTTATAAGTTTTCAAATTTCCATAAATTTCCATAAATTGCTTTAATTAATTTCAAAGTACTAGGTTTAAAGAATTTCAAACGAAAAACACAAACATTAATTATTTCAGAGGAGATATACTCAGTGACTGAGTGACCTGACTGGACAGAGCCAACAAGCACTAAAAAAGTCTTCAAAACGGTTTCATACCCAACTGTGAACTCTCTGTGATGTTCCATATAAACGTAAGTAAGTGTGATGTTCCATATAAATGTAAGTAAGTGTGAAAACAAATTAAAACAATAGATGTGAAATTCCTTCAGTGCGTAGGGGGGGGGGGGCTGAGTCCTTAAAAAAAGATATCTTTTCTGATATGACAAATGTTAGCTGATGATTCCGGGGTGGGGGTGGGGGGGCTGTTTTTCTCATGCAATTCCATGAATCAAAAAACAAAGCCAACATTTAAAAAACCTACAAGTTTTGACATCCAAACTACTTTTTAAATTACTTAATTATGACTTTTTCTTTAATTTCTTTTATTAAAAAATATTTATATAAAATGATCAGAAAAAGGCCAAATTTGAAGCCAAATTTGAAAAAAGGCGAAACAAAATTTCGAAGGCCAAACTGCTTTTAAAAAAGCCAACCTGGCAACCCTGACCTCCGTGAATAGAAGGCCTTTTCATTTAAGTCATGTGACCTAGTTACGTCACAGAATAAGGATCAACGACTATTACCACGCCCACCTTCAATTCTCAAAGAATTTCAGACAGCATAAGAATTTTTTATAATCTTTAAACTAAAAATAAAGTGAAAAAATTTACGTCCTGGGTCACTAAGAAAAGTAATTTTAAGAAAAGGTGATAATTCTTACCATTAATTTGAAGAAGCATGTGTGGACAGAGTGGCGAAAAAAAAAAAAAAAAACGAAATGTAAGGTTTTGTTTTTTTAATTTTTTTTTTTTTTTACAAAGGAGTTACCACTTATCAAGGCCCGGAGGCCACTTGAGGATGAGAGTTAATGAGTGTACAGTGGCCAAGTGGAACATGCTGTAGTCATCGTTAGTAGTGGAAATTTGGTAAATTGGATTACTTAAGGGGATGGTTCATCAAGTATTTGTTTACATTGGACTTGAAGACAACCATATTGTAGTCAGTTGGAAAGCAGGAAAACAGAACAGAGTTCCACAGGAGTGCAGTTCTAAGAAAGAAGTTTTGTTCATGGTTTACGGACCGTGCTATTTTATTAGAAAGGATTTTTAAGTTAAAGTTTTCCTTTTTTCAATAATAAATAATCATTTGCTTTCAAATTCGAATTCTATACAATCATTAATAAAGAATTGTTTACGTTTATATCTTTTTAAAATGAATAACAACATTTAAAAATAAATCGAGTAATGTAATTGCTAAAAATTATCGCAGTATGCAGTTTATACCGAGAAAATAAAAAGTTTGAAAAATTTTATTTTCAAATTCCAAGAAAAAAATATTGGTAAACAGACGTCATCAATAATTTTAGAGTATTACTAAATTTAAAAAAAAAAAAAAACTTCTACCAAATAAATTAAAGTTAAATATGAAACTTTTTTTGCAGAGAAAAAGAAATAAATTGTTACTTACTAAATCTTTACGCTTAAAAATATTCTAATTAAATAAGCATTTTCTTTTTTATTGTTACGATTGTGTAACAGAACATGTATGTAGATACCGAGCAGTATGTTACATGATGTAACGGCAAGGAAAAAAAAAAGACTATGAAAAGGAGAGAGAGAGCACGTTAGAGAAGACGATTACGTTAGAGGCCTTCGACAAGGTATGGCATAAGGACCTACTTCACAAGATTGCCAGCTACGGTATAACTGGAAATGTTTTCTCAATCATTAAATCATTTCTCTCCGATAGGCTCATAAGAGTAGTGGTCGATGGACAAAAATCAGAGGCCTGCAGTATTAATCCTAGAGTCCCTCAAGGATCAATCCTAGGCCCAACTCTCTTCCTGATCTACATCAATGATCTCCCTAAACACATACTTAAATCATTCGTTGACATCTATGCTGATGACACGGCCATCTACGGCAACACATCAAAGGCTGTAAATGACAAAGTTCTCTCTGATTCTCTCTCCTCTGATCTCGAGCGCGTGGTTCAGTGGGGGAAGACGTGGCTGGTTACCTTTAATGCATCTAAAACCAAACTCCTATCTTTACATCATCAACGCTCTGATTCCCATCTGGCATCAATTGAAATGGATGGCTCTCGTCTAGAAGAAGCCCCATGTTTTTACAAGCTTCAGGGTTTGTCCTTTACTCCTGATATGAAATGGAACATGTACATCAAGTCTGTTGCCAAGGTCGCTGGAAAGATGGTGGGATCCTTCTACCGCTCCAGAAGATATTTCACTACTGATGCAATTCTCTATCTATATAAAAGCCAAGTACGTCCAAGGATGGAATACTGCTGCCATATCTGGGCAGGAGCTGCTAAAAACAGCTTATCCTGCCTTGACAGAGTACAAAATAGACTTTGTGGCTTAGTGGGGGATGCCCTTTTCTCTACGCTGCAACCTCTCTCCCACAGAAGAGACGTTGCGAGCCTATACTTGTTTTATTTTTACTAGTATTTTTGTGCATCTTTTGATTTTTGAGTGATTATCGAGATTCCAGGTGATCATCTAATGTCAGTCGTGCTTTTTTTTTCTCTTTATAATTTAACAGAGTTGACATTAGTTATGCTACATTAGTTATGTAGCACCGAAGTTTACTCTTTGGTGAGCAAAATCAAAGTGCTTAAACTCGTTTCTGCACACTGAATTCACACAGGCCTGAATCAATGTAAACAAATAATTACTAATCAGAGAACTTTCTGAATTTATTCGAATTGGTCTTATGGAAGCCACCTAAACACTTTCAAAGGTCTAAATTTTCTTTCAATAAACAGTGGAGACCAAAAATTCAGACAGTGTTACGTCTCCTTAATCACTACAGTCCTCAAGTCATGTAATTATACACTGTTACTCGCATACTCACACTTAAAAAGCGCAACGCGCGCACACACACACACACACACACACACACACACACACACACACACACACACACACACACACACACACACACACACACAATGATTGCTTGAATCCCTTAGTGTCGTCTGCTCATTTGAAACAACCTATCAATTGAAATATTCCCAAACTTTATCACTGAACTATTTTCTAATATGATAAACAAAGAACGCTGACTCTTATAAACAACTTTCAATCAATTGTAACTAGGGCTACGACAACAGAATATTCTTATCATTGTTTTGACGAGTATATATCCGACACAATTAGACACAGTTAATCAACCGAGAACCACATCACTCTATATAAAAGTATACAAGATATCAACGGATACACACTTGAGAGTCAAAACAATGAAAAGAATATGCTGTTGTCCTAGCCCTAATTATAACTTATTTAATTGAACAGAGAAATTTGAATGACGATTTTTCTAACGCCTGTAACGCAAGGCTTATTAATTAATCGATTCAGACTTCTTCAATGTCTCAACTAATAAATTCCAATTGTTTTACAAGAACTCTAAAATATTCACAAATATTCTATAGCTATAAACTTCCATTTTAAACATATATAAAATATCTCCCTTTTGGATATATGCCTTCTGAACCAATTATTTTGTTTTCTTTACCTTATAACACGTTCTCCTTTTTCTCACATTTGATTATAAAACCTGCAAAACCTTTTGGCTGAACATTTTTTCTATGAATCCAGCTCATCCCCAAAATACTTCTCCCATTACGAAACACTCTAAAGTAAAACCCCAAAACTGGTGCGAAATACATCTCTAAAGCTGTGTATTAAATTCGAAAAACGCTTTAAAATGAATTGAGACACTAAGATAGAAAAGTAACTTATCTTGCCTTTGGTAACATTTACTTGTTGTGTATTTGTTTTAGTCACTCATATTTTGTTCTGTTAACTGCAATTAAACATACCCAAAATACTTAGCAAATATTACCTGTGTACCGCATTCACCGTAACAATAACACAGAAATTAAACATGTCCGTCAGTTTTGGTCTGTTTTCTCAGCAAAATTACGCCAATACAGATAACACTTTGTTATTTCAGATTCGAAAAAAAAAAAAAAAAAAAGAAAAATATGTATATATTAGATGCTCCGGGTCTAAGCAGTGCGTATATATCCGTAAACAGTGAGTCACTAACCACATAAACAAACCAGTTGTCTATGTCCCCTGTTTTAATCGATGACGTCATCTTTTTATCATGCCAAAAATTATGACGTCATAAAAAGTCGATTCCCAATGTTTTCCTAGTGGATAATGTTTTGTAATTTCATCGCTTTGTGAAGTCATAAAAGATCCCCATATGTTTCCCACCTCTTTTTAAATGGCTGGCTCCAGTCCTTTGTCATGAAATTATGGTTTGGTCAAGATCAAAGTGTAGTATCTGTTCCGGCAGATACTGCACTTAAGATAGTTTGTACCAGTCAATGGAGGGGAAGCCCTCTATACTGGGACAATTATTATTTTTGGTAACCAGAGTGACCCCTTTTAGGGGAGCTGGTTTTTACCTCACATTAAAAACGGCCTTGTGCCTAATTTGCTCAGTGGGGGAGCAAATAAATACCATCTGTTCCGGCAGATACTGCACTTAAGATAATTTGTACCAGTCAATGGAGGGGAAACCCTCTATGCTGGGACAATTATTATTTTTGGTAACCAGAGTGCCCCCTTTTTGCCTACTTTAAGGGGAGCTGGTTTTTACCTCACATTAAAAACGGCCTTGTGCCTAATTTGCTCTGTGGGGGAGCAAATAAACACCATCTGTTCCGGCAGATACTGCAAGCTATGACTAGCTATGACTAGCTATGACTAGCAAAGACCAGATGTGGGGGCAACCCCACATGCCTGACCTTTAACCAGCTCCCATTTCCCACCTCTCGGGAGCTGGTCCCCTTTTCCCCTTCCCCTTCCCTTCACTCCTCACATTAAAAATCGGCCTTGTGCCTAATTTGCTCGGTGGGGGAGCAAATAAATACCATCTGTTCCGGCAGATGCTGCAAGCTATGACTAGCAAAGACCAGATGTGGGGGCAACCCCACATGCCTGACCATTAACCAGCTCCCATTTCCCACCTCTTGGGAGCTGGTCCCCTTTTTCCCTTCCCCCTCCCTTCACTCCTCACATTAAAAATTGGCCTTGTGCCTAATTTGCTCGGTGGGGGAGCAAATAAATACCATCTGTTCCGGCAGATACTGCAAGCTATGACTAGCTAGGACTAGCTATGACTAGCAAAGACCAGATGTGGGGGCAACCCCACATGCCTGACCTTTAACCAGCTCCCATTTCCCACCTCTCGGGAGCTGGTCCCCTTTTCCCCTTCCCCTTCCCTTCACTCCTCACATTAAAAATCGGCCTTGTGCCTAATTTGCTCGGTGGGGGAGCAAATAAATACCATCTGTTCCGGCAGATACTGCAAGCTATGACTAGCAAAGACCAGATGTGGGGGCAACCCCACATGCCTGACCTTTAACCAGCTCCCATTTCCAACCTCTCGGGAGCTGGTCCCCTTTTCCCCTTCCCCTTCCCTTCACTCCTCACATTAAAAATCGGCCTTGTGCCTAATTTGCTCGGTGGGGGAGCAAATAAATACCATCTGTTCCGGCAGATACTGCAAGCTATGACTAGCAAAGACCAGATGTGGGGGCAACCCCACATGCCTGACCTTTAACCAGCTCCCATTTCCAACCTCTCGGGAGCTGGTCCCCTTTTCCCCTTCCCCTTCCCTTCACTCCTCACATTAAAAATCGGCCTTGTGCCTAATTTGCTCGGTGGGGGAGCAAATAAATACCATCTGTTCCGGCAGATACTGCAAACTATGACTAGCAAAGACCAGATGTGGGGGAAACCCCACATGCCTGACCTTTAACCAGCTCCCATTTCCCACCTCTCGGGAGCTGGTCCCCTTTTCCCCTCCCCCCTGCCTTCACTCCTCACATTAAAAATCGGCCTTGTGCCTAATTTGCTCGGTGGGGGAGCAAATAAATACCATCTGTTCCGACAGATGCTGCAAGCTATGACTAGCTATGACTAGCAAAGACCAGATGTGGGGGCAACCCCACATGCCTGACCATTAACCAGCTCCCATTTCCCACCTCTCGGGAGCTGGTCCCCTTTTTCCCTTCCCCCTCCCTTCACTCCTCACATTAAAAATCGGCCTTGTGCCTAATTTGCTCGGTGGGGGAGCAAATAAATACCATCTGTTCTTCAGATGCTGCACTTCATTTTCTTTTTCTCTTTCGGTGGAGGAGAAATCCTTCACGACTGAGACAATTTTTATGTTTGTACCTTTTCTCCACGTTAAAAAACGACCCTGGTGTCTAACTCTGTCCCGTGGGGAGGCATAGTAAATAGGTACAAGATGCATAGACGTTTGGTAGTGTAACAGAGAGCAGAGGCGCATATGGCAGTTGTATTCAAATGACCGAGCTGCGTGCGAGAGTACATCATGGCAAGGAAAAAGGTAAAGATTATAAAAAGAATGATGTGTGATCAGGATCACATTCAGGAGGGCAGAGAGAGGCATGTGGGCTAAGAACGACAGTTTGTAACAAGAAACAAGGACTTATTTGGGGAAAGTACCCGCAAATAAGTGTTGTTTCAACGGGAAAAGGTGAGTCGAGTTATGCTTTGTTGTTGTTCCTTGTGACACCACGTGTTCCTCTCTCTCTCCCTCTCTCTCTCTCTCTCTCTCTCTCTCTCTATATATATATATATATATATATATATATATATATATATATAAAATAAAAATTACAATTAAATTTACCAAAATGATCCAAGATGGTAAAACTAATGTATATTATAAATATTAAAGAATTAATATATATAAAATAATCTCAACCAGATGTAAAAGCTCGATAAAACCAAATAGGAGATAGAGCATATAATAAGAGCAAATAGTTAATAAAACATGTTAAAAAAAACATTTTGAAAAAGAGTTAAAAACAAGTAAGATCTTTGACTTACTTGCAGTTTCATCAAATACTTTTGCAAGCAAAATCCGATCCCGCATTTTGCTAATTCCTACCCTCTGATGAGAAGGAAAGTATTTATCCACTTATTTAGTATTTCTTTTTCAAATTAAATATGTTTTTAACTCTTTTTCAAAGTGTTTTTAACATATTTTATTAACAATTTGCTCTTATATATATATATATATATATATATATATATATATATATATATATATATATATATATATATAGTCATCCACATACAGTACTGTTTCGCTGTTTCACAGCTCATCAGTGCGGCTAGACAGGCAACTACCTCAAGCCAGGATTGAAACCCGACCGTTTATACGGCAGTCAAGGCTTCTAACCATTACGCTATTGGCGGCTGCTTGAACGAGTAGTGAGTTTAACGATGTTTTGATATCGTCCGAAATACCTCCGCTCGATTTGTTTACACAAAGAGCGTCGCTTATATGCTAATGGTAATTCGTTTTTCACTTCTCAATATGCTCAACTCAAGGTGAGGAGCACTATAGTCATCCACATACAGTACTGTTTCGCTGTTTCACAGCTCATCAGTGCGGCTAGACAGGCAACTACCTCAAGCCAGGATTGAAACCCGACCGTTTATACGGCAGTCAAGGCTTCTAACCATTACGCT